>NW_027441928.1:300000-534088 GCF_048569485.1 Anomaloglossus baeobatrachus | reverse complement strand
TTTAACGTCGCGCATGTGCAGAACGGAGAAAAGGCTGCGCTCACTTCCTAATGAAAGGGAGTGAGACGCATCTGGGAAGGGAAGGGAAAAGATTAGGGTTTGGGGATGATGAAAGGGCTTTCTACGGGCAAGGATGGCAAAGGGTGGCAGTGACGGAAAGTCAGGCAGCCTGTCCTGTCCTGTCCTGTCCGTCCGTCTTTTTGTATCATGAATTGGAAAGACTGCAAGGGGGAGGGGAGGTGCTTGTGTCCAAAAGGAGGAGTTATTCAGATTCATTGCAGTGGGCGGCGGCTGCAAAAAGCACCATTCTTCTTGTTTTTGCTCTGCAAAACAGCCTTTTCAAGGGTTGGCTTGGGTGACAAAATGTCTTCTGTAGGCGTGGGTTTGTCTCCCTCTCCCTAAGATGTGTCCGGTATAGGCCAGGGTGCCACTCAAGGCCGTAACCAATTCGGGTTATAGCTTCTCGGCCTTTTGGCTAAGATCAAGTGTAGTTTCGGAGGACGCTACCTTGGTCGGTACTGGAAGGTGCCTGGGATTGCACGTCTGCCGGCCTTGAGGAAGTGTGTGCGCCTTCTGGTGACACATAGCCCTCTTGTGCCTGGACGGTTCCCAGGCAACGGGAGGCGATCACCTTTGTTATTTTGAAGTCCTACTGATAAACAGAAAAAAAAAAAAATTAAATCTGTTCTTATCAGTTTAATATCTGATACGTCCCCTCTCTGGGGACCATATATTAAATGGATTTTTAGAACAAGGAGATGGAAAAAATCTTGCTCTGTCCACTCCACGCATTGACCTGGTATTGCAGTACCTCCAGGACCGGTGCACCCCTTCTTAACCCAGTTTCCAAAAGCAGAACTCAATTCACCTGATTCAAATGAGCCCCATTAGTGAATTGAAAGAAAGCAAAAACTTTATATGTACCTCAATTTGGCCAATTCACTTTTCACACTTTCACCCTTTTTTTTATCTTTCACACCTTTTACTTGCTTTATTGATGCAAAAAGCTGTGCCAAATAGCAAACTCATCTCCACTCAACTTGACCAACTCTGCTATGTCCCGTGCAGTATCTTATTCTCAGCCTTATCTAGATCATTTGCAATTGAATAGAATAGATCCCTTTTGGCTGCTTATGACTGTGTAAAATATGTAGTTTTACTGGGCTGGGATGAGAGAATCCATTGAAGCATGATGTAGGGATTGTGGTTCCTGTGTGCTAAGAAAAGAGGCTGGCACCAGCCAGAAAGCCCCATTGCAGCCAATAATCACTTAATAACTTTTTCAACTTGTCATCATATGGGAGGCCTTCCATTCCTTGTAGTAGTCTAGTTGCCCACCTTTGAACTGACTCTAACTTCTGAATGTCCTTTTTAAAATGTGGAGCCCAAAACTGGTTCCCATATTCCAGATGTAGCCTTACAAGTGATTTATAGAGGTGTAACAATACGTTGGGATCACGGGATCTAATCTCCCTTTTTATACACCCTAAAATCTTGTCCCAAGCAGCATTCCATCAGCCTCTGGAAGGTTCCTGGCGCATTGCACAGCTCGAAGGGCATGCTTTTGAACTCGCAGAGACCCATAGGGGTGGCGAAGGCGGTCTTCTCCCGGTCTGCCTCAGCAACGGACACTTGCCAATAGTGACTAGTGAGATCAAGGGTAGAAAAATAATTTGCAGTTCTCAATGCAGCTAGCGATTCCTCAATACGGGGAGTGGTGCCGTCCTTCTTTTTTAACAGGATCAACAGAGCTGCCCAAAGGCTACAACTGTCACGGATAACCCCAGCCGCCTTCATGTTGCTCAACATGTCCTTGGTACACTGGCAATGTGAAGGTGGTATTGGCTTATAGCTCTCTTTGATGGGTGGGTGTGCACCTGTGGGGATGTGGTGTTGGACCCCTTTTATTCCCCCAAAATCTAGCGGGCTTCCCACCGGTAACCCGCTCCCCAGCTTGGATGGATGCTGAGGGAGCCCCTTTTGCCCGCAGGCTCTGGCCCTGGGAACTGTAGCCTTGGCGGTGACTGTGCTTCCCTCTACGGTGTGAGCTGTTGCCTTCAATCGGGTCTTGACTGCTGGGAAACCCTGGAGGTTCCTGTCGCTAACGGATTTGACCGGTTTTACGGCGACTCCTAGCCTGGTCGGGGTCCGTAGGCCCTGCCGGATGGTGCTGGCTTCTCTTCACTCCCCGATCTGGTACCGGCGGGCCACCGCCCATCCCCGGTCCGTACGGTTCACTCCAATCAGCCTCTCCTGCAGAAGGTCACCACCGTCTGCCAACCTTGCTGAGTGCCCGGGCCACACACCCGGACACGGTCAGTCTCCTCTCCTCTTCACTTCTCTAACTCCAAAACTGATCTCTAATCTGACTCCTTTTCCCGCCTCCAGGACTGTGAACTCCTCGGTGGGTGGGATCAACCGCCTGGCCCACCCCCTGGTGTGGACATCAGCCCCTGGAGGAAGGCAACTAGGATTTGTGTTTAGCTTCGGTGTGCCTAGCCGGAGTGTAGAGTGTGTTGGTGTAGTACCTGTGACGACCTGGCTTGTCCAGGGCGCCACATTCCCCTATAGTAAAATGCAGACCGTCCGCGGGCTGCCCGTCCATCACCGGTTTTATTTTCACAACTGAAAAAGAATAAAACGGTAAAACATGTAAAAGCATCATAAACATTTTACAACGGTACAGCTTCCGCTCTTCTCCCACCCAAACAACCTGGCCCTGATGCTGCCCCTAAGAAGCGGGCAGCACCCCTTGACCCCAGTCCAGCACCAAGTTGCCCGAGCGGGTTCTGTCTCTTTCAGGGGGCCCACGTCCAAGGGGACCCCTGAACCCCCGGAGGATCGCCACCGGTTACGGTAGTGGCGGGCCTAGGCCATCCCTTTCCTCCAGGCCCATCCTCCCAAATCAGCCTCTCCGGAGGCGGTAACGGTGTCAAGCCAACAAACATTTTTATTTACATTGCACTAAGTTTGTGGTTGCCCTGCAAGTTCTCGGGCTTGTCCGTAAGCAGTTCCTTACGCAATGGTTGCACAGTCCCTACGGGGACAACAGTTGCCGGCAACGGCCGGTTTAATCACGGTTCAATCAGGTAAACTTCTTTGGTTGATCATCTTTACTTATCATTTAAAACTTTCAAACTGGTACACTCAACACATAAAGCCCCCCCCCCTTTTAAAGAGTAGTTTCCCTGTACCTAAGTGGGGGTCTACCTAGGTTGGGGCGAGTGGACCTTCGGGGTCCGGTGTCAGTGGTGACAGGCAGTGGGGCAGAGGGAACAGTCAGTTCCTCCTCCCTGCTATCATGTGGGGCAGGCGGAGGCGTAGGGGAGCTGGGTACAGGTACATCCCTGGGCACTGGCTCGCGGTTAACCGTTTCCATCATTTCTTCATCCACGGGTTGTGGGAACAGTATCACTGGAAGGATCACCGCACCGTTCTGTGTAGGCCAGTCTGCTGGAAAATCACCCATCATGGTGTGGATTACCTCTTTTTCCTTCTCCACTGGACTGGGAACTGGAGCCTCATCCGCTACTCTCAATGCTGGTGGGCACTTCTTCAGGTGGTCTCGGGAAACCGTGGCCAAAGTCCCCCCCTGGTCACGGCTGATCTGGTAGGCCTTCCCATTCTCCCATCCTGTGGGCTGGACTACATACGGGGTTTTTTCCCATTGATCATCCAGCTTGTGGGCCCTTCTTTTCCGCTTCAGCACTACATCCCCAGGTTGGAAGGAACCGGCAGGCGCCTTCTTGTTGAAGCACTGCTCCTATTGTCCCCGACTCTGGCACAAGTTCTTTTCAACATACTCCTGGACCTGTCGGTACTGTGTCCTCCGCCGAGTGTCCCATTCAGCTGTCGACAGGAGTGCTTCTGAAGCTTCCAAGCCCATTTCCAGATCCACTGGTAGCCGGCCGGGACGAGCTCTCATCAGGTATGCTGGAGTGCATTTCGTAGAGCTGGAAGGGATGTTGTTGTACATATCGACCAGGTCAGGTAGCTTCTCCAGCCACAGGTTCCGCTCTTCCAGTGGTAACGTCTTGAGGAGGCCCAGGACCAAGTGGTTCATCTTTTCACAAATGCCATTGGTTTGGGCGTGGTAAGGCGTGGTCCGGATTTTCTTGCAGCCGTACAACTGGCAGAATTCCTGGAATACCTCTGCTTCAAAGGCCGGACCCTGGTCGGTAAGCACCCTCTCCGGGTACCAATGCGGTCAACAGAAATAAGCCTGGAAAGCCTTAGCAGCGGTGCGGCCGGTTAAGTCCTTAACTGGGACAACCACCAGGAACCTCGAGTAGTGGTCTACGATGGTCAGAGCGTAGGTGTACCCACTTCGGCTGGGGGTGAGCTTTACATGGTTAAGGGCAACCAGCTCCAGCGGTTGGTGTGTAATGATCGGGTGTAGGGGTGCCTTCTGGCTGGCCTCGTCCTTCCTTCTCAATGCGCAAGGGCCACATTCTCGGCACCAGGCCTCCACAGATTCCCGCATTCCACTCCAATAGAACCGCTCTCTTAACAACATCTCTAGCTTCTTCCACCCGAAGTGCACTGCACCATCATGGTATGCTTGCAGGACGGTGGGCACGTTAGCCTGGGGAATCACCAGCTGGCGGATCTTCTCGTGAGTCTTTGGATTAATCAGCTCGCGATACAACTTCCCCTGGTGTAGGTATAGCCGGGTCCGTTCTTGCCACAGACGTTGGGCTTCGGCAGGGGCAGCAGGGTCTATCCCAGCAGAACCCTGTTCCACTAGAGTCTTGACCAGGCGGACAGCAGGTGCCTGGTCCTGAGCTTCCTGCCAGTCCTGTCGGGGCAGCGGATCCAGGTTCACCCGTTGTTGGTAGACGTGCACCTTCTCAGTGAATGGCCGGTGAAATGCAGGCAACTCGATCTCTTCGAGGTCATCATCCTCTGGCCCCTCTTCCGACAGGTGGGGCATCCGGGAGAGTGCATTGGCATTGACGTTGGTACGGCCGGCCCGGTACTTGATGGTGAAATCGTAGTTGGCTAACCTGGTCACCCACCGCTGCTCCAACGCGCCCAGCTTGGCCGTATCTAGATGGGTCAGCAGGTTATTGTCTGTGTACGCGGTGAACTTGGCTGCTGCCAGGTAATGGCGGAACCGCTCGGTGATAGCCCACACCAGTGCCAAGAGCTCAAGCTTGAAGGAGATGTAGTTCTCAGGGTTCCTCTCAGTCGGTCGGAGTTTTCGGCTAGCATAAGCTATTACCTTTTCCCTTCTGTCTTGGACCTGGGATAGAACAGCCCCCAAGCCCACATTGCTGGCGTCGGTGTAGAGGATGAATGGGCGGCTGTAGTCAGGGTACGCTAGGATTTCCTCTCCGGTCAGGGCTGTTCTCAGCTGGCGGAAGGATTCCTCATGCTTTTCTTCCCACACCAATGGGGCTACTAGGGATCTACCACCCTTGGTCTGTCCTACGAGGAGGTCTTGCATGGGGGCAGCCATCTTTGTGTACCCCTTAATGAAGCGACGGTAATATCCCACCAGGCCCAGAAACTGCCTCACTTCCCTCACTGTGGTCGGTCTCGGCCAGTCTTGGATGGCGGTGATCTTCTCGGGGTTGGGGGCGACACCTTCCGCACCAACCACATGTCCTAGGTACTGCACTCTGGGTTTCAGCAGATGACACTTTGAGGGCTTCAACTTCATCCCATACTTGGCAAGGGACGCGAACACCTCGGCTAGGTGCTCCAGGTGGGCTTCATACGTCTGTGAGTACACAATCACATCATCCAAGTACAGCAAAACGGTCCCATAGGCAGTCTTCTCTCGGTCTTCCGGTGCCACGGCCACCTGCCAGTACCCGCTGGTGAGGTCAAGGGTGGAGAAGTAGTTAGCGGTTCTCAGCGAGGCCAGGGACTCTTTGATGCGGGGCAGAGGGTAAGCATCCTTATGCGTTATCTGGTTAATCTTCCGGTAATCCACACACATCCGCATGGTGCCATCCTTCTTCTTAACCAGCACCAACGGAGCGGCCCAGGGACTACAGCTGTCCCTAATAACCCCTGCCTCCTTCATGTTCCTCAACATGTCTTTGGAGCATTGGTAGTGCGCAGGGGGAATAGGCCTGTATCTCTCTTTAATAGGGGAGTGTGTACCGGTAGGGATGTGGTGTTGAACCCCTTTAATCTGCCCAAAATCTAGAGGGTGCTTGCTAAAAACCCGCTCATACTCCTGTACCACCCGGTATACCCCTTCCTTGTGGTGTATGGGGGTATCATCAGTGCCGACATGTAGCTCTCGATACCACTCGCCTAACTCCCCCAGGGATGAGTGGGAACCGGCAGCAGGCGGTGTGACCGGGGGAACGGCTTCATGGATCGTGTGGGGATCTAGAGTGAGCAATTTGGCAAGGGTAGCGTACCGGGTGGTGCATGAATGCACACATATTGGTTTTATAATCTTATTGTATTACTTTATATTCTTATTTCACTTGTGCATATCTCCACCATAATCCTGGCTAAGAAATATAGCTTTTTTTGGGGTACACAGGTAGTAAGGTCTTCTTTCTATTTCTTTAGGGGTGATATAGCCTGGTGGAACTCTAGACCTCTAACATTATATATGCACCCTTTTTCTTTATGGTTCTTGGACACCTTATAACATTCTTCCATACATATATATCTTTCTCATAAATTATAAATAATTAGGCATTTTTATATATTTTATTTACATTTTCATAAATAACTTTTTACAAAGCATGGGGGACATTCTCACATACATATAATTTTCATGTACGCATTCTGAAAATTTACGCATAAACCGTACACACTCCTTTTTGTAACAATTTCTATAACTCATTCGCTGAACTCTCATCCCGGATATTCATTCTTACACCGAATTTCCTGTTATAACACAACATTCATGATTTTTATTCAATTTATTTTTATTTTTTAGGTTTATTAGTAGTGATGAGCGAGTACTAAAAAGCTCGGGTGCTCGAAGCTCGGGCCGAGCCTCCCAAGATACTCGTGTACTCGGCCCGAGCACCGAGCCCAATGTTATCCTATGGGAGACCCGAGTATTTTTGTGAAATGACCACCGGCAGCATGTAGAAACCCTAAAAATGGCACAAAAGTCTCCGATGAGTGCTCAAATGACATGGCAACAGCATGGGGAAGACCCCTTGAAGCATTTATCACTCAAAAGTCACAGCTGTGAATAATTTTGTCCGCGTTTTACGCCATTTTTACGGACTCACCAGAAAACCTTCCAAAATGACACCAAAATGATTTTTCATAGCGGAAATGTTAAGGGCACATACCCAATAGTGAGATAGAGCTAATGTATGTTACTTTTTGAGATCAATACATGAAAGATTTTACGTAAAACATTGTGTGGCACTCCGATGTCCCTGAGAAGAGACGTACATAAAGGCCTCTGAGTCTAATGTGCCCATTTTGAGGAACTGAGTCTTTGTAGTATTTTCCTTTGCCAGGGCAGTCCAAAATTGTGAGGTTCACCAATGCCCCTGCATACAGACGTGCATGATGGCCTGTAAACCTGAAGTGCCCATTGTAAGGAAGTGGGTCTATTGTAGTATAGCCCTTAGGCAGGGCAGCCAAAAATTGGGAGGCTCCACGTTGTCCCTGGATAGAGACGTGCATGAGGGCCTCAAAACATTAAGTGTCCAGTGTCAGGAAGTGGGTGTATTATAGTATAGCCCTTAGGCAGGGCAGCCAAAAATTGGGAGGCTCCACGTTGTCCCTGGATAGAGACGTGCATGAGGGCCTGTAAACCTGAAGTGCCCATTGGAAGGAAGTGGGTCTTTTGTAGTATAGCCCTTTGGCAGGGCAGCCAAAAATTGGGAGGCTCCACGTTGTCCATTGTCAGGAAGTGGGTGTATTATAGTATAGCCCATTGGCAGGGCAGCCAAAAATTGGGAGGCTCCACGTTGTCCCTGGATAGAGACGTGCATGAGGGCCTCAAAACATTAAGTGTCCATTGTCAGGAAGTGGGTGTATTATAGTATAGCCCTTAGGCAGGGCAGCCAAAAATTGGGAGGCTCCACGTTGTCCCTGGATAGAGACGTGCATGAGGGCCTCAAAACATTAAGTGTCCATTGTCAGGAAGTGGGTCTTTTGTAGTATAGCCCTTTGGCAGGGCAGCCAAAAATTGGGAGGCTCCACGTTGTCCCTGGATAGAGACGTGCATGAGGGCCTCAAAACATTAAGTGTCCATTGTCAGGAAGTGGGTGTATTATAGTATAGCCCTTAGGCAGGGCAGCCAAAAATTGGGAGGCTCCACGTTGTCCCTGGATAGAGACGTGCATGAGGGCCTCAAAACATTAAGTGTCCATTGTCAGGAAGTGGGTGTATTATAGTATAGCCCTTAGGCAGGGCAGCCAAAAATTGGGAGGCTCCACGTTGTCCCTGGATAGAGACGTGCATGAGGGCCTCAAAACATTAAGTGTCCATTGTCAGGAAGTGGGTGTATTATAGTATAGCCCTTAGGCAGGGCAGCCAAAAATTGGGAGGCTCCACGTTGTCCCTGGATAGAGACGTGCATGAGGGCCTCAAAACATTAAGTGTCCATTGTCAGGAAGTGGGTGTATTATAGTATAGCCCTTTGGCAGGGCAGCCAAAAATTGGGAGGCTCCACGTTGTCCCTGGATAGAGACGTGCATGAGGGCCTCAAAACATTAAGTGTCCATTGTCAGGAAGTGGGTGTATTATAGTATAGCCCTTAGGCAGGGCAGCCAAAAATTGGGAGGCTCCACGTTGTCCCTGGATAGAGACGTGCATGAGGGCCTCAAAACATTAAGTGTCCATTGTCAGGAAGTGGGTGTATTATAGTATAGCCCTTTGGCAGGGCAGCCAAAAATTGGGAGGCTCCACGTTGTCCCTGCATAGAGACGTGCATGAGGGCCTCAAAACATTGTTCCCATTGCAAAGGAGCGGGTCTCCTGTCGTTGTAATGTCCATTCTGCAAAGAATGGGCGAAAAAATTTACCACTGGGGGTATACCTGAAACAAAGGCCTAACTCTTGTAACGGTCATCATGGTGGCGCATGAGGAGAAGGAGGAGCAGTCCAGCGATTATCCAAAGTCCAGAAGTGTGTACCCATGGGTGACTGGAGGTACATGGCAAATTCCCGTTACAAACTTTAAATTCCGCTCTCATTTGCTGGTGGTGTGGTGAAGTCTGGCCCAATCCAACCCTTGTTCATCTTGATCAGAGTCAGCCTGTCAGCATTTTCAGTTGACAGGCGGGTGCGTTTATCTGTAATGATTCCACCTGCGGCACTAAAAACACGCTCTGACAAAACGCTAGCGGCAGGGCAGGCCAGGACTTCCAAGGCGTAGAGAGCCAATTCATGCCACGTGTCCACCTTGGATACCCAATAATTGTAAGGCACAGAGGAATGTCGGAGTACAGTTGTTCGATCTGCAAGGTACTCCTTGAGCATCTGGGCAAACTTAGGATTTCTTGTGGCACTACCCCGCACCTCAGGGGCTGTGGTACGTGAGGGGCTGAGAAAACTGTCCCACATCTTAAAGACTGTTCCCCTACCTCTGGCGGATTGGACTTGTGCCTCTCTCGGCTGTACGCCTTGGTTGTCCACTGATTCCTGACCTATGCCGCTAGCGTTTTGTGAGGGGAATGCTTTGCCTACTTCCGTGACTATGGCCTTCCGGAACTGCTGCATTTTGGTTGACCTCTCCGCCTCGGGAATAAGAGACATAAAGTTCTCCTTGTAGCGTGGGTCTAACAGTGTTACCAACCAGTAATGATTGTCGGCCAAGATGTTCTTAACGCGAGGGTCACGAGACAGGCAGCTTACCATAAAGTCAGCCATGTGCGCCAGACTCTTAACAGCCAGGACTTCAGTAGCCTGACCAACACGTTGACTGAACATGCTGTCCTCCTCCTCCTCCTCCTCCTCCTCCTCATCTACCCTGTCCTCTGGCCAGCCACGCTGAACCGAGGATATGACTGGTGTGCATGTCATATCCTCAATTTGGCCGGAGATTTGCTCCATGTCTTCATCCTCCTCCTCGTCATAGTCCTCCACTGCACGTTGTGATGAGACGAGGCTGGGCTGTGTGTTATCACCCACACCCACTACTGTTTCTTGCTGCAACTCATCGCGCTCCGCCTGCAATGCATCATGTTTGGTTTTGAGCAGAGACCGTTTTAGAAGGCAGAGTAGCGGTATGGTGACGCTAATAATGGCGTCATCACCACTCACCATCTTGGTGGAGTCCTCAAAGTTTTGGAGGATGGTACATAGGTCGGACATCCATCTCCACTCCTCAGGTGTTATGTGTGGAGTTTGACCCATTTCCCGACGGCTTAGGTGATGCAGGTACTCAACAACTGCCCTCTTCTGCTCACATATCCTGACCAACATGTGCAGAGTTGAATTCCAACGCGTGGGGACATCACACACCAGTCTGTGAGCCGGAAGATGCAAACTGCGCTGAAAGCCGGCAAGGCCGGCTGAAGCAGTAGGTGACTTTCGAAAATGTGCAGACAGGCGGCGAACTTTTACCAGCAGATCAGACAGCTCTGGGTATGACTTTAGAAACCGCTGAACCACGAGGTTGAGCACATGGGCCACGCATGGAACATGTGTCAGCTGGCCTCGCCTCAAAGCCGCCACCAGGTTCCGGCCATTGTCTCACACGACCTTTCCTGGCTTTAGGTTCAGAGGTGTGAGCCAGTGATCTGCCTGCTGTTTCAGAGCTGTCCACAGCTCTTCTGCATTGTGGGGTTTGTCACCTATGCAGATTAGCTTCAGCACAGCCTGTTGCCGCTTCGCCGAGGCAGTGCTGCAGTGCTTCCAGCTTGGGACTGGTGTGGAGGGTACAGTGGATGAGGATGCGCAGGAGGAGGAGGAGGCTGAAGAGCATGACATTCCGGAGCTGTAGAGTGTGGGTGAAACACTGACTGAGGTAGGGCCTGCAAACCTTGGTGTGGGAAGGACGTGTTCCGTCCCTCGCTCAGACTGGGTCCCAGCTTCCACAATATTAACCCAGTGTGCCGTCAACGAGATGTAGCGGCCTTGCCCACAAGCACTTGTCCACGTGTCTGTGGTTAGGTGGACTTTGGGTGAAACAGCGTTGTTCAGGGCACGTGTGATGTTTTGTGACACGTGGTTATGCAACGCGGGGACGGCACACCGGGAGAAATAGTGGCGGCTGGGGACCGAGTAACGTGGGACAGCTGCCGCCATCAGGTCGCGGAATGCTTCTGTCTCCACCAGCCTAAAAGGCAACATTTCCAGCGCAAGCAGTCGCGAAATGTTAGCATTTAGAACTGTGGCATGTGGGGTGTTGGCAGTGTATTTGCGCCTGCGTTCAAAGGTTTGCTGAATGGATAACTGAACGCTGCGCTGGGACAAGGACGTGCTTGATGATGGTGTTATTTCTGAGTAGGCAACTGCAGGTGCAGGACCGGAGGAGGCTTGTTCGCAGGCAGCATGGACAGGGGATTGGCTCGCATGCACAACCAGCGAAGACGTAGCAGTGACATTAGCAAGCACTGCTCCTCGACTCTGTTGTACTTCCCACAAAGTCGGGTGCTTGGCTGACATGTGCCTGATCATGCTGGTGGTGGTCAGGCTGCTAGTTTTGGTACCCCTGCTGATGCTGGCACGGCAGGTGTTGCAAATGGCCTTTTTAGAATCATCTGGATCCAACTTAAAAAACTGCCAGACTCGGGAAGACCTAACATTTGTACAGGCACCTTGTGTCGTGTTGTTGTTCCGGGGAACGGTTGCCTGACTTCTGCCTGGAGCCACCACCCTGCTTCTTACTGCCTGTTGGGATGCTACGCCTCCCTCCCCCTGTGCACTGCTGTCCTCGCTCTGCATATCCTCCTGCCAGGTTGGGTCAGTTACTGGATCATCCACCACGTCGTCTTCCTCTTCCGCACCCTGCTCCTCCTCCTGACTTCCTGACAATTGTGTCTCATCATCGTCCACCCCTTGTTGAGACACGTTGCCAACTTCGTGAGAACGTGGCTGCTCAAATATTTGGCCATCTGTACATACGATCTCCTCATGACCCACTTCAACATGAGCTGGCGAGAGGCCAGAATGTGC
Organism: Anomaloglossus baeobatrachus; assembly: GCF_048569485.1. Classification (NCBI taxonomy): domain Eukaryota; kingdom Metazoa; phylum Chordata; class Amphibia; order Anura; family Aromobatidae; genus Anomaloglossus; species Anomaloglossus baeobatrachus. The sequence goes on along the minus strand of NW_027441928.1, from coordinate 522,023 downwards.
GAATGGAAACGTGAACAGCTCTTCCGAGTGTCCAAGTGTGGGATCATTAATGTCCGAGGACGTGTACTCAGCCTTGTGGTAGGAAGGAGGATCAGGTTCTGAAATGTGCGGTGCAGTATCACGGCTACTGACACTTGACCGTGTGGAAGACAGAGTGTTTGTGGTGGTGCCAATCTGACTGGAAGCATTATCCGCTATCCAACTAACAACCTGTTGACACTGGTCTTGGTTCAAGAGCGGTGTACTGCTGCGGTCCCCAAGAATTTGGGACAGGACGTGCGAGCGACTAGATGTGGCCCTTTGTTGTGGCAAAATTAGAGCTTGCCCACGACCTCGGCCTCTGCCTGCACCACCATCACGTCCACTTCCTTGTTCCTTGCCAACGCCCTTGCGCATTTTGCAATGCTGTGCTGACGTGTATTCACTAGACTTGGGCGTTATATCAAAGTTTGTGCAAATTGTGCACCTGTACGCTGCCACCGACAGGCACACACGTGCGGTTTTTAAATGCAAGCACGGACGCACTAAGAACCTAACAGGTTTTAGGAGCAAAAATTAATGACGAGAACTCTGACACTATCAGCCACTGCTGACTGACATGTATTATACACTACACTTGTGCGTTATATAATAGTTTGGTAAAAACGCACACAAGTGCACCTGTACGCTGCCACCGACAGGCACACACGTGCGGTTTTTAAATGCAAGCACGGACGCACTAAGAACCTAACACAGGTTTTAGGAGCAAAAATTAATGACGAGAACTCTGACACTATCAGCCACTGCTGACTGACGTGTATTATACACTACACTTGTGCGTTATATAATAGTTTGGTAAAAACGCACACAAGTGCACCTGTACGCTGCCACCGACAGGCACACACGTGCGGTTTTTAAATGCAAGCACGGACGCACTAAGAACCTAACACAGGTTTTAGGAGCAAAAATTAATGACGAGAACTCTGACACTATCAGCCACTGCTGACTGACGTGTATTATACACTACACTTGTGCGTTATATAATAGTTTGGTAAAAACGCACACAAGTGCACCTGTATGCTGCCACCGACAGGCACACACGTGCGGTTTTTAAATGCAAGCACGGACGCACTAAGAACCTAACACAGGTTTTAGGAGCAAAAATTAATGACGAGAACTCTGACACTATCAGCCACTGCTGACTGACGTGTATTATACACTACACTTGTGCGTTATATAATAGTTTGGTAAAAACGCACACAAGTGCACCTGTACGCTGCCACCGACAGGCACACACGTGCGGTTTTTAAATGCAAGCATGGACGCACTAAGAACCTAACAGGTTTTAGGAGCGACAATTGCTGAGAAGTCTGACACTATCAGGACTGTTTTAGACTGTGTACACCAGCCCCAGATATGATGAAGGCTGGTATACGGTCACCACTAGGAATGGCTATATACCCTGCCTGCCTGCCTGCCTGTATACTGCTACAATAGTCCTGACAAGGACTCTTTTGGTCACTAGCCTGTATTCCAACCTGGCTATACCCTGCCTGTATACAGCAACAATAGTCCTGAGAAGGACTCTGCTACTGTACTCCGACCTGGCTATACCCTGCCTGCCTGTATACAACTAGAATAGTCCTGAGAAGGACTTTTGGTCACACTGTTTGCAGCCCTGCTACGGAAATAGCTATAAAGGGCCGCAAACCTTTCCCTGAAGCAGCGACCCTCTCCCTGCACTGACTGTCTGGATAGCTGTGAGCAGAGCACAGCGCGCCCGCCGGTATAAAGGCTCGGTCACGCTGTGCAGGCCGGCCAATCACTGCAATTCCACAACTAACAGGGCTGTGGCATTGCAGTGGTCTGCCAGACAATCCCTGCATGAGGGCTGGCTCTCAAAAGAGCGCCAACATGCAGGGATGAAGACCACGAGTACAGCACGAGTATCGCGAGATTACTCGGTCCCCGTCGAGTAGACCGAGTACAGTGATACTCGTGCGAGTACCGAGTAGTAACAAGCATGCTCGCTCATCACTATTTAGTAGTAAAATGGCTTACACTCCCCTTTTTTCCACTTTTTTCTTCACTACTTTTATAAAGAAATTTTTCCTTTCTTTATTCTTAATGCAATTTTATATAGCAACACCACCATTTTTTGCCACGAACATAATTTTTCTTGTCCGTCATCCCGTTCACCCTTACAGGGTTGTGGACAGATGCACTTGTCACTACACTTCTAAGACTCAATACAGGGTCTGGAGCTCAATGCTCCCTTTTTGTTTTTTTTTTCTTCTTTTTTTTCTTTTTTTCATTTTGTCCTTCTTCTTCTTCTTTTTCTGATTTTTGTCTCAAAAAGCTGATGAAATTTGAAACACTATACCCCAGTGATTTTATAAATGTTTCTCAATATATCACTTGAGAACTTTTATGGCCAGTATTGTAACAGTTGACCATCCCGGCAGTATTTGAAATACAGCAGTCAGTCCTCTGACGTAGCTCCATATGTGTATATATAGAGGTTCTTCCTCCTTTGATTGCATACTGTTCTTTTTTTGCCCTGATGAAGGAGACAGTGATCTCTGAAACACATTGACCGGAAAAAAGAATAAAGAGATGAAATAATTAACATCAGTTTCCTTTGGTGACAGCGCGGCACGCACCCGATTTTCCTCCTATACGTTATTGCTCTTCTACTAGGGGCTGCGGCTGTCGCCATTTGTAACGTGCATTTAGGGGTTGTGACTGGCACAACCTTAATAGGTGAGTGCAACTACTATTAATTATTTGTTACCTTACCAGGTAAGACCCTAATTTGTGCGTCTGCTCCAGAGTTATTTCCCTGATTATTAATATCTGACAGGCAGTGATTGATCCTGCATTCTCACCTTCCTCTCTGTTGCACATTCTTATTGTTCCTATATGCTCTCTATTTCCATCAGACTTTTTTTGTCCTTCGGTGGGGCTCTAACATATGTGCACCATTTATTATTTATTTTTATGGATTCCTTTCTTTTTTCATGCTAGCGTTCATTATGCAGTAGTCATTCATGATATATCTTATATTTGTGAATCCATTAGGGCTCTATATGTCTGGTGCATCACATTGGGTCTTTTCAGTGCACAATAGGCACCTTTTTCTGTTATGCTCTGCTGCCACCTTATGGACATCCTATCAGTGATGCCAGAAAAAAATGGACATGTCTCCGTGCAGCAATCACGGACACGCGGGTACGCCGCACGGAGACACGTGCAGTGAAAAATCACTGATGTGTGAGCAGACCCATTCATTATAATGGATCTGCGTATCTCAGTGATTCTGTTATGTTTAAAAAAAAGCACAAACGTACCAGAATCACTGACGTGTGAAACAGGCCTTATAGTGTTTTGATTTATGTATGTATTATACAACTTCTGTGGATCTTGTATGAGTGACTTTTCTTCATTTTATTGGATTGTTTTAAAATATTGAAATAAAGTCACGCTTCCTATGCATCCTTTTGTATTCTGATTGGCTACTATAATACAGTTTTTAGGCACTGAGATCGATACCAGAGGCATGGTCTTCCGCTTACCAGAGGATAAGCTCAAAAGGCTAAGGGACATAATAGAAGGGTTTAGTGCTGTTAATAAGGTGGCATTAAGATAAATGAAATATATCTTCTCGGTCTTCTCGTTTTCTTGCTGAGTTGTGCCAATGGACAGAGTTTTTTCTAGACATTTGCTATTGGAAACTCAGGGAACCAAAGCTCCTGGATAGAGTTGAGCGCGGTTCGTGGTTCGTGGTTCTCCAGTTCTAGGCTCGAGTGATTTTGGGGCATGTTCTAAATCGAACTAGAACTCGAGCTTTTTGCAAAAGCTCGATAGTTCTAGAAACGTTCGAGAACGGTTCTAGCAGCCAAAAAACAGCTAAATCATAGCTTGGTTTCTGCTGTAATAGTGTAAGTCACTCTGTGAATCAAACTATTATCACATTTCAGTGTATAGTGTGCGTGAACAGCGCCTTCAGATCACTGCTGTTTCTATAATGGCGATCGCCATTTTTTTTTTTTTTTCTTGTCTTCCTTCCCTAAGTGCGCGCGTCTTGTGGGGCGGGCCAGCATGTCAGCCAATCACAGACACACACACAGCTAAGTTGACTTTGAGCCAGAGAAGCAACGGCATGTGTGATAGGATCTGCATGTCACATGTCCCTGCATTATAAAACCGGACATTTTCTTCACGGACGCCATTATCTGCCTTCTGCGTCTTTGGTGTCAGACATCACTGTCGCAGCTCCGTCCTCCTGAGTCCTATAGCCGATACAGCTGTATGCGCTGCATACACAGCGTTAGACAGCATAGGGAGAGCACTTTATAGCAGTCCTTTTAAGGGCTCAAACCGGCAGGGTCAGAGAGCCATAGGTGACAGGTCCTGCAAACAGCAACAGCATCTGTGTAGCCAAGGTCAGGGATTTCCTCCCTGCATTTCACCATTAGGAGGGAATAGAAAGGCAGGCTTCCATTCCTCTACCCAGAGCACCACAATCCTGCCACTGTACCCTCCTGTCCTCTGCACACTCCAACTCATTATAACTAAGCCATTATACTAGCAAACACTCAGTGTACCTAGTGGCATCCTATCTGTGGCTATTGGACTTTGCTATAGTCCCACTAGTGCAAAGACATTTGCAGAGCACGTCTGCCTGCATTGCACACTCCAACTTTTTTAAAATAAGCAATTTTACTAGCAAACACTCAGTGTACCTAGTGGCATCCTATACGTGACTATTGGACTTTGCTATAGTCCCACTAGTGCCAAGACATTTGCAGAGCGCATCTGCCTGCGTTGCACACTCCAACTAATTTTAACTTAGCCATTATACTAGCAAACACTCAGTGTACCTAGTGGCATCCTATACGTGGCTATTGGACTTTGCTATAGTCCCACTAGTGCCAAGACATTTGCAGAGCGCATCTGCCTGCGTTGCACACTCCAACTAATTATAAGTAAGCCATTATACTAGCAAACACTCAGTGTACCTAGTGGCATCCTATCTGTGGCTATTGGACTTTGCTATAGTCCCACTAGTGCAAAGACATTTGCAGAGCACGTCTGCCTGCATTGCACACTCCAACTTTTTTAAACTAAGCAATTTTACTAGCAAACACTCAGTGTACCTAGTGGCATCCTATACGTGGCTATTGGACTTTGCCATAGTCCCACTAGTGCCAAGACATTTGCAGAGCGCATCTGCCTGCGTTGCACACTCCAACTAATTATAAGTAAGCCATTATACTAGCAAACACTCAGTGTACCTAGTGGCATCCTATCTGTGGCTATTGGACTTTGCTATAGTCCCACTAGTGCAAAGACATTTGCAGAGCACGTCTGCCTGCATTGCACACTCCAACTTTTTTAAACTAAGCAATTTTACTAGCAAACACTCAGTGTACCTAGTGGCATCCTATACGTGGCTATTGGACCTTGCTATAGTCCCACTAGTGCCAAGACATTTGCAGAGCGCATCTGCCTGCGTTGCACACTCCAACTAATTATAAGTAAGCCATTATACTAGCAAACACTCAGTGTACCTAGTGGCATCCTATACGTGGCTATTGGACCTTGCTATAGTCCCACTAGTGCCAAGACATTTGCAGAGCGCATCTGCCTGCGTTGCACACTCCAACTAATTATAAGTAAGCCATTATACTAGCAAACACTCAGTGTACCTAGTGGCATCCTATCTGTGGCTATTGGACTTTGCTATAGTCCCACTAGTGCCAAGACATTTGCAGAGCGCATCTGCCTGCGTTGCACACTCCAACTAATTATAAGTAAGCCATTATACTAGCAAACACTCAGTGTACCTAGTGGCATCCTATACGTGGCTATTGGACCTTGCTATAGTCCCACTAGTGCCAAGACATTTGCAGAGCGCATCTGCCTGCGTTGCACACTCCAACTAATTATAAGTAAGCCATTATACTAGCAAACACTCAGTGTACCTAGTGGCATCCTATATGTGGCTATTGGACCTTGCTATAGTCCCACTAGTGCCAAGACATTTGCAGAGCGCATCTGCCTGCGTTGCACACTCCAACTAATTATAAGTAAGCCATTATACTAGCAAAAACTCAGTGTACCTAGTGGCATCCTATCTGTGGCTATTGGACTTTGCTATAGTCCCACTAGTGCAAAGACATTTGCAGAGCACGTCTGCCTGCATTGCACACTCCAACTTTTTTAAACTAAGCAATTTTACTAGCAAACACTCAGTGTACCTAGTGGCATCCTATACGTGGCTATTGGACTTTGCTATAGTCCCACTAGTGCCAAGACATTTGCAGAGCGCATCTGCCTGCGTTGCACACTCCAACTAATTTTAACTTAGCCATTATACTAGCAAACACTCAGTGTACCTAGTGGCATCCTATACGTGGCTATTGGACTTTGCTATAGTCCCACTAGTGCCAAGACATTTGCAGAGCGCATCTGCCTGCGTTGCACACTCCAACTAATTATAAGTAAGCCATTATACTAGCAAACACTCAGTGTACCTAGTGGCATCCTATACGTGGCTATTGGACCTTGCTATAGTCCCACTAGTGCCAAGACATTTGCAGAGCGCATCTGCCTGCGTTGCACTCTCCAACTAATTATAAGTAAGCCATTATACTAGCAAACACTCAGTGTACCTAGTGGCATCCTATACGTGGCTATTGGACTTTGCTATAGTCCCACTAGTGCCAAGACATTTGCAGAGCGCATCTGCCTGCGTTGCACACTCCAACTAATTATAAGTAAGCCATTATACTAGCAAACACTCAGTGTACCTAGTGGCATCCTATACGTGGCTATTGGACCTTGCTATAGTCCCACTAGTGCCAAGACATTTGCAGAGCGCATCTGCCTGCGTTGCACACTCCAACTAATTATAAGTAAGCCATTATACTAGCAAACACTCAGTGTACCTAGTGGCATCCTATCTGTGGCTATTGGACTTTGCTATAGTCCCACTAGTGCCAAGACATTTGCAGAGCGCATCTGCCTGCGTTGCACACTCCAACTAATTATAAGTAAGCCATTATACTAGCAAACACTCAGTGTACCTAGTGGCATCCTATACGTGGCTATTGGACTTTGCTATAGTCCCACTAGTGCCAAGACATTTGCAGAGCGCATCTGCCTGCGTTGCACACTCCAACTAATTATAAGTAAGCCATTATACTAGCAAACACTCAGTGTACCTAGTGGCATCCTATACGTGGCTATTGGACTTTGCTATAGTCCCACTAGTGCCAAGACATTTGCAGAGCGCATCTGCCTGCGTTGCACACTCCAACTAATTTTAACTTAGCCATTATACTAGCAAACACTCAGTGTACCTAGTGGCATCCTATACGTGGCTATTGGACTTTGCTATAGTCCCACTAGTGCCAAGACATTTGCAGAGCGTATCTGCCTGCGTTGCACACTCCAACTAATTATAAGTAAGCCATTATACTAGCAAACACTCAGTGTACCTAGTGGCATCCTATACGTGGCTATTGGACTTTGCTATAGTCCCACTAGTGCCAAGACATTTGCAGAGCGCATCTGCCTGCGTTGCACACTCCAACTAATTTTAACTTAGCCATTATATTAGCAAACACTCAGTGTACCTAGTGGCATCCTATACGTGGCTATTGGACTTTGCTATAGTCCCACTAGTGCCAAGACATTTGCAGAGCGCATCTGCCTGCGTTGCACACTCCAACTCATTATAACTAAGTTGCATTGTCAGGGATATTTATTCTTTATTATTCTGCTGTTAATAAAGCTAGACCACCACTGCAATCTTCACCACCTCTCAATTTTTACTACCACATTTTCAGTCCACAATCTTGTCGCAATCAACATGAGTGGCAAAATGACAGATGCTGGTGGAAAGGGGAAGAGGCGTGGTGGAAAAGGCAAAAAAGGTTTTGTCTGTGGGGAAAGTGGCAAAGCTCCATTATCATCTGCTGAAGATAGACCATCTACCAGCAAAAGTAAGATGTCTACTACTTACCGTGGACAATCCGATGTGCTCCCTTTTTTACGGACACGAACAACAGGAAGAAAGGTAGATGATGGGCAAAAAAGGAAAATGCTTGAATGGATCTCAAGTGGTCCAACAAGTGCCCTCTCAGCCACTTCAAGTACCGCATCCAAAAAACACCAGTCCTCTGAGTTGTCATCCCAATCACACTTGATTTCTCCCAGCTCTGAAGTCTCCATCAGCCCTGCACAGTATGGTGGAACTGAGATGGCTGAGTCTGCAGAGCTGTTCAGTCACACTATAGCCTGGGAATCAGAGGTCTGCTCCCAAGCTACAGTGAGTACAGAACAGGAAATGGTCTGCAGTGATGCCCAGAACCTTTGTGACTCTGATTCAGGCCGTGAGGACCAAGTTTCTGAGCATAATGTTGACCCTTTGTCACAAACTGTAACACCTGTGGTTATAGACAATGAGGAACATACTGATGAAGATGAGACGCAGATACCCGATTGGGATGACAACTTAAATATTCGGTCAGGGCAAGAAGAGGCTCGGTCTGAGGGGGAGGGGAGTGCAAACACAACAATTGATGATGAAGTTCTAGATCCCACCTACTGTCAACCCCCAGTCAGGCACTCGAGGAGGTCAACAGAGGCGGTGGAGGAGGATGCAACCGACGACGAAGTTACCTTGCGCCTTCCTGGACAGAGTCGGAGCACTGGTAGCACGTCTACAACTGCATCCTCAGCCACCACTCTGCCTATGAGCATTATTCGGGGTGGATCAACAGGTCGCATGGCCTCTAAGCCTTGCCTAGCCTGGTCCTTTTTTGACATAGAAAAAGATCGCCCAAATCATGTGATATGTAAAATTTGTCATGATTCTCTTAGTAGAGGTCAAAACCTCAGCAGTTTGACAACTTCTTCCATGAATCGTCACATGAATAAATATCATAGGTCCCGGTGGGAAGCTCACTGTGCTGCAATGCTGCAAGAGCGAACCATCCACCGCCCGCCCCTGCCAGTGCATCCGCGCGCTCTTCATCTTCTAGGACTGTGGGGACAGCTGTCACACCTGTTTTTCCACGCCAAACTTCCACCACTGTAACCGCAACAGGCAGTTTGCTTGTAAGGTCGTCAGTTGGTTTGGAAGGGGAAACAAGTGAGTGTGTACAGCTCTCTCAGACATCGATAGCACCAACGTTGGATGAAGGCAACATCATGTCTCCGCCTGCACTTTCCTCACAAACCTGCATTTTTCCAGGGACACCCTACTCAACACCGTCTACAAACAGCAGCCAGATCTCTGTCCCTCAGATGTGGTCAAATAAAAGGCCACTTCCTCCGACCCATGACAAAGCTAAGAGGTTGACTCTATCCCTCTGTAAGCTGTTGGCTACCGAAATGCTGCCTTTCCGCCTAGTGGACACAAAGGATTTTAGAGACCTTATGTCTGTCGCTGTGCCCCAGTACCAGATGCCTAGTCGCCACTACTTCTCTAAGAAAGGTGTGCCCGCGCTACACCAGCATGTCGCACACAACATCACCGCTTCCTTGAGAAACTCTGTGTGTGAACGGGTGCATTTCACCACCGATACTTGGACCAGTAAGCATGGACAGGGACGTTACATGTCGCTGACTGGGCACTGGGTAACTATGGTGATAGATGGTGAAGGGTCTGCTGCACAAGTCTTGCCGTCCCCACGACTTGTGTGTCAATCCTCTGTCTGTCCAAGTTCCGCCACAGCTTCTGCATCCTCCACCTCATCTGGGTCCTCCACCTCCGCCCCAAGCCTGCCTGGTCAGGCCACCAGCGTTCTCACTGCGCAGAAGGAATCACGCACGCCTCATTACTATGCTGGCAGCAGTGCGCAACGGCATCAGGCGGTCTTTAGCTTGACATGTCTTGGGAATAAGAGTCACACAGCTGAGGAGTTGTGGTCAGCTCTGCGGTCCGAGTTTAATAAATGGTTGTCTCCACTCAACCTGCAGCCTGGTAAGGCCGTGTGCGACAATGCTGCAAACCTGGGTGCGGCACTTCGCCTGGGCATTGTGACACACGTACCTTGTATGGCTCACGTGTTGAACCTTGTCGTCCAGCAATTTTTAACACACTATCCCGGCCTAGATGGCCTTCTGAACAGGGCACGAAAACTGTCAGCTCACTTCCGCCGTTCAAGCGCCGCAGCAGAGCGACTTGCATCGCTCCAGAAGTCTTTCGGCCTGCCGGTTCATCGCCTGAAATGCGATGTGGCGACACGCTGGAATTCAACTCTCCACATGTTACAGCGACTGTGGCAGCACCGCAGAGCCCTGGTGCAATACGTCATGACGTATAGCCTGGGCCAACGAGATGCAGAGGTGGGGCAGATCACCCTGATGGAGTGGTCTCAGATCAAGGACCTATGCACCCTTCTGCACAGTTTCGACATGGCGACGAATATGTTTAGCTCTGACAATGCCATTATCAGCATGACGATTCCAGTCATTTACATGCTGGAGCACACGCTAAACACTATTCGGAGTCAGGGGGTGGGACAACATGAAGGGGAGGAACTACAGGAGGATTCATATGCGCAAGGGACAACAACATCACCAAGGTCCAGACGTTCATCATCACCAACGCAGCAGGCATGGGACCATGGGGAACAGGGATCGACAAGGGCGCATAGTAGCAGGCGAAATGTTGAGCAAGGTGCAGGAGAACATGAAGAAATGGAGGACGAACTGTCCATGGACATGGAAGACTCAGCGGATGAGGGAGACCTTGGTCAAATTTCAGTTGAAAGAGGTTGGGGGGAGATGTCAGAGGAAGAAAGAACGGGTAGCACCTCTATGCCACAAACACAGCGTGGACTTGGTCCGCATGGCTGCGCAAGACACATGAGTGCCTTTTTGTTGCACTACCTCCAACATGACAGTCGTATTGTCAAAATTAGAAGTGATGATGACTACTGGATTGCCACACTATTAGATCCCCGGTACAAGTCCAAATTTTGTGACATAATTCCAGCCATAGAAAGGGACGCACGTATGCAGGAGTATCAGCAGAAGCTGTTACTCGATCTTAGCTCGGCTTTTCCACCAAATAACCGTGCAGGTGCAGGGAGGGAATCTCCCAGTTGTAACTTGACAAACATGGGACGGTCTCGTCATCTTCAACAGTCTACCCGTACCAGTAGGACCGTATCTGGTGCCGGTAACAGCAATTTTATGGAATCTTTTCATAATTTTTTTAGACCCTCTTTTGCAAGGCCACCAGAGACAACAAGTCTGACACATACTCAACGGCTGGAGAGGATGATACAGGAGTATCTCCAAATGAACATCGATGCCATGACTGTGCAACTGGAGCCTTGCTCCTTTTGGGCTTCAAACCTGGAAAAATGGCCAGAGCTCTCCAGTTACGCCTTGGAGATTTTGTCGTGTCCAGCTGCCAGCGTTGTCTCTGAACGTGTATTCAGTGCTGCTGGGTGTGTGCTGACAGATAAGCGCACGCGTCTGTCCAGTGACAATGTGGACAGACTGACGTTCATCAAAATGAACAAGTCATGGATCCAGAAGGAATTTACTACCCCTGTGTCATCCTGGGGAGAGTAAATGCTTGTTGATTTGGAATGTGCTTGATGCAAATCAAAACATCCTGTTTGCAACTAGGGCCCAAGTGCTGCCACTGATGGGGTGGGTGTCTGTGTGGCCCAATTTTTGGAAAAAAGGGAGACTCCGCTTGGAGTAACCCTTGCTTGCTGTGTTTTTAAAAGAAGCCAAGATGAACAGAGCTGGGATCAGGAAAGACTTTGCTACCTACCCCGGTGTCATCCTGGGGACGGTTAAGAATAGCGTATTTTTGAATGTGCTTGATGCAAATCAAAACATCCTGTTTGCAACTAGGGCCCAACTGCTGCCACTGAAGGGGTGGGTGTGTGTGGGGCCCAATTTTTGGAAAAAAGGGAGACTCCGCTTGGAGTAACCCTTGCTTGCTGTGTTTTTAAAAGAAGCCAAGATGAACAGAGCTGGGATCAGGAAAGACTTTGCTACCTACCCCGGTGTCATCCTGGGGACGGTTAATTATGGCGTATTTTTGAATGTGCTTGATGCAAATCAAAACATCCTGTTTGCAACTAGGGCCCAAGTGCTGCCACTGATGGGGTGGGTGTCTGTGTGGCCCAATTTTTGGAAAAAAGGGAGACTCCGCTTGGAGTAACCCTTGCTTGCTGTGTTTTTAAAAGAAGCCAAGATGAACAGAGCTGGGATCAGGAAAGACTTTGCTACCTACCCCGGTGTCATCCTGGGGACGGTTAAGAATAGCGTATTTTTGAATGTGCTTGATGCAAATGTAGCTGTGAAGTGTACAACTGGGGCACTACTGCTGCCACTGAAGGGGTGGGTGTGTGTGGGGCCCAATTTTTGGAAAAAAGGGAGACTCCGCTTGGAGTAACCCTTGCTTGCTGTGTTTTTAAAAGAAGCCAAGATGAACAGAGCTGGGATCAGGAAAGACTTTGCTACCTACCCCGGTGTCATCCTGGGGACGGTTAATTATGGCGTATTTTTGAATGTGCTTGATGCAAATCAAAACATCCTGTTTGCAACTAGGGCCCAAGTGCTGCCACTGATGGGGTGGGTGTCTGTGTGGCCCAATTTTTGGAAAAAAGGGAGACTCCGCTTGGAGTAACCCTTGCTTGCTGTGTTTTTAAAAGAAGCCAAGATGAACAGAGCTGGGATCAGGAAAGACTTTGCTACCTACCCCAGTGTCATCCTGGGGACGGTTAATTATGGCGTATTTTTGAATGTGCTTGATGCAAATCAAAACATCCTGTTTGCAAGTAGGGCCCAAGTGCTGCCACTGATGGGGTGGGTGTCTGTGTGGCCCAATTTTTGGAAAAAAGGGAGACTCCGCTTGGAGTAACCCTTGCTTGCTGTGTTTTTAAAAGAAGCCAAGATGAACAGAGCTGGGATCAGGAAAGACTTTGCTACCTACCCCGGTGTCATCCTGGGGACGGTTAAGAATAGCGTATTTTTGAATGTGCTTGATGCAAATGTAGCTGTGAAGTGTACAACTGGGGCACAACTGCTGCCACTGAAGGGGTGGGTGTGTGTGGGGCCCAATTTTTGGAAAAAAGGGAGACTCCGCTTGGAGTAACCCTTGCTTGCTGTGTTTTTAAAAGAAGCCAAGATGAACAGAGCTGGGATCAGGAAAGACTTTGCTACCTACCCCGGTGTCATCCTGGGGACGGTTAATTATGGCGTATTTTTGAATGTGCTTGATGCAAATCAAAACATCCTGTTTGCAACTAGGGCCCAAGTGCTGCCACTGATGGGGTGGGTGTCTGTGTGGCCCAATTTTTGGAAAAAAGGGAGACTCCGCTTGGAGTAACCCTTGCTTGCTGTGTTTTTAAAAGAAGCCAAGATGAACAGAGCTGGGATCAGGAAAGACTTTGCTACCTACCCCGGTGTCATCCTGGGGACGGTTAATTATGGCGAATTTTGGAATGTGCTTGATGCAAATCAAAACATCCTGTTTGCAACTAGGGCCCAAGTGCTGCCACTGATGGGGTGGGTGTCTGTGTGGCCCAATTTTTGGAAAAAAGGGAGACTCCGCTTGGAGTAACCCTTGCTTGCTGTGTTTTTAAAAGAAGCCAAGATGAACAAGTCATGGGTCAGCAAAGACTTTATCTACCTACCCCGGTGTCATCCTGGGGACGGATAAGAATGGCGTATTTTTGAATGTGCTTGATGCAAATCAAAACATCCTGTTTGCAACTAGGGCCCAAGTGCTGCCACTGATGGGGTGGGTGTCTGTGTGGCCCAATTTTTGGAAAAAAGGGAGACTCCGCTTGGAGTAACCCTTGCTTGCTGTGTTTTTAAAAGAAGCCAAGATGAACAGAGCTGGGATCAGGAAAGACTTTGCTACCTACCCCGGTGTCATCCTGGGGACGGTAAATTATGGCGTATTTTTGAATGTGCTTGATGCAAATCAAAACATCCTGTTTGCAACTAGGGCCCAAGTGCTGCCACTGATGGGGTGGGTGTCTGTGTGGCCCAATTTTTGGAAAAAAGGGAGACTCCGCTTGGAGTAACCCTTGCTTGCTGTGTTTTTAAAAGAAGCCAAGATGAACAGAGCTGGGATCAGGAAAGACTTTGCTACCTACCCCGGTGTCATCCTGGGGACGGTTAATTATGGCGTATTTTTGAATGTGCTTGATGCAAATCAAAACATCCTGTTTGCAACTAGGGCCCAAGTGCTGCCACTGATGGGGTGGGTGTCTGTGTGGCCCAATTTTTGGAAAAAAGGGAGACTCCGCTTGGAGTAACCCTTGCTTGCTGTGTTTTTAAAAGAAGCCAAGATGAACAAGTCATGGGTCAGCAAAGACTTTATCTACCTACCCCGGTGTCATCCTGGGGACGGATAAGAATGGCGTATTTTTGAATGTGCTTGATGCAAATCAAAACATCCTGTTTGCAACTAGGGCCCAAGTCCTGCCACTGATGGGGTGGGTGTCTGTTTGGCCCAATTTTTGGAAAAAAGGGAGACTCCGCTTGGAGTAACCCTTGCTTGCTGTGTTTTTAAAAGAAGCCAAGATGAACAGAGCTGGGATCAGGAAAGACTTTGCTACCTACCCCGGTGTCATCCTGGGGACGGTTAATTATGGCGTATTTTTGAAAATGCTTGATGCAAATCAAAACATCCTGTTTGCAACTAGGGCCCAAGTGCTGCCACTGATGGGGTGGGTGTCTGTGTGGCCCAATTTTTGGAAAAAAGGGAGACTCCGCTTGGAGTAACCCTTGCTTGCTGTGTTTTTAAAAGAAGCCAAGATGAACAGAGCTGGGATCAGGAAAGACTTTGCTACCTACCCCGGTGTCATCCTGGGGACGGTTAAGAATAGCGTATTTTTGAATGTGCTTGATGCAAATGTAGCTGTGAAGTGTACAACTGGGGCACAACTGCTGCCACTGAAGGGGTGGGTGTGTGTGGGGCCCAATTTTTGGAAAAAAGGGAGACTCCGCTTGGAGTCACCTTGCGGTGTTTTACATGATTTTAGAATGGCGTGCCATGCCTATATCTGTGTGTCCTCCTCTTTTTCCTTGTCCAGCTGTTTTGTTTTCGCATGAGTATATGTCCTTGTCACTTTCCCATGTGTTTGTGTTGTGTTGTGAGTTGTTTGTCACCTTTTGGACACCTTTGAGGGTGTTTTCTAGGTGTTTTACTGTGTTTGTGATTGCCTGCCATTGTTTCCTATTGGCTCGAGTTCGGTTCGTCGAACGTTCGACGAGCCGAACTCGAACGGGAGCTCCGTTCGGCGAACCGACCTCGAGCCGAACCGGGACCGGTTCGCTCATCTCTACTCCTGGACATAGCATTCGAATTACCAGGTCCCTGAAGGCTGAAATGCGTAGTGGCCGGAAATCATGAACAATTACAATGGGCGTATGTGCTGTAGATCCTGCGTCAGTTGTAGCTTGGAACTTTGTCTTTTCACGGATTTGCCCGTCTCTCATGGTGTTGGGCTATTTTCGGATCAAAATGGTGTGTCCCTCCTTGGCCCGTATCATGGGTTATTTCAGGGGCAAATTTAACTCTCTTAGCACTTTTCTCCTTAATTGTGGCCGTTGAATTGTGGGGTCAAGGTCTATCCAACCAGCATATTTGTTGTTTTTCAGACAATTTAGGGCTCGTGCATAGTAATAATAACACAGGTTTCCAAGGGTAAAAATTTTTGAAAGATGTGATTTTTTTCATACTTTCGATCATTGGACTCAGTAAAAATATTGAAAAAATATCATCACGTACAGTTTTTTCACAAACACTGATTCTATAGGTGTTAGGGCCAGGTGGACGGGCAGACCCAGGAGGTGGATCCACTGGGCCGAACACCTTAATGAAGGCAAGGGGTCCGGTAGCCGGAGCACTACGGGTAGCAGGACAGTCCGTGCAAAAGAGTGGAATGGAGAAGTCCCTGGGACCACGGAGTCACTGATGGTAGTCCGGGTGACGGAGCTCAGGTTCGGAGGCCGAGATGTCAGGCAGAGTCCGGAACCGATGGAGCGAGAGGACGGGTCACCACAGGGATCAGAGATGGTACGGACTGACGGGATGGCAGATAGTCAGCGTTCGGGGTTCGGGAATCGGCAGGACCGGATGGCGAGGCAGGAGCGGCTCTAGAAGAGAGATAGGTAAGTATATCACAGAGACACAAGGAGACCTGACTCCTAGCTTAGGAAACACGAAGAACAGGCCCCGCCCACTTGGACATTAAACCCCTTTATACCCTGTACCTGTGTGTTCAATTTCCTGTCAGTGGACGCTGGCCCTTTAAGAGAGGGTCAATGACCGCGCGCGCGCCCTAATGCGCATGCGCGAGGCCCGGGTGCCAGAAGCCAGGGCAGGGAGCGGTGTATAGGAAGCAGGGGAGCCGGCCTGGAGCAGGGCTGCCGACGGGCGCCGGGAGCGGGGACCGGGCCGCCTGGGGACCGCAGGTGGTGGAGGCTGGAGACCGTGGAGCGGGGGATGTCTGCCAGAGGAGCCGGGGAGCGAAGCAGGGAAGCCGGGGAGCGTGGCAGGTGAGTCGGGGGGCAGAGCAGGGGACCCGGAGAGCGTGACAATAGGTTTCCAAAAGGTTAGAATTCTGAAAAGATTCCCTCCATACTTTTCTGAAGATGGTGCTCTAGTGTATTTAAGCGATGTTCCTGTGCTGATGGAAAATGTAACATTAAGTACAATGTGAGCGAGTGGAGACACGTCATTGTTTCATCCAAAAAGTCTGAAAGCTGTGCTACTGCTCAATGGCAGTAAGTATTCTTCAGTGTGTGTAGGGCATGTGTCGCGGGCAGAGGGGCCACGCACGCTACGCTCGGGTTCGGGGACTTCTGCTGCTGCTGCTGCTCGGTGGCTCGAGCGGAGGGCCAGATCCGGGGACTCGAGCAGCGCTCCTCGCCCACGAGTGAAAAGGGGGTGGTTTGTTTGGGGAGATAGTTAGTGACGTCACCCACAGGTCGTGGTGATAATGGGCACCACCACTGCTGGTGACGGGGATCCCGGGAGCGATGGCAGGGAGCAGCTAGGATGTTGGTTCCCCCTCCGTGGGTAGGGGTTGGTGATCCCGGGGCCCGGTGGCGGTACGGGGAGGCTGGGTGGCTGGGGTGTACGTACCGAGGGAGCCCGTTTGCCCGCAGGCGCTGGCCCTTGGATCTCTAGCCTATGGCGGTGGCTTTTTATCCTCACGGTGTGGACGGTTGCCTTCTGTCGGGTCTTGGGTGTTAGGGAACCCCTGGGATTCCGGTCACTCTCGGATTTGACCATTGTCGGCGGCTCCTAGCCTGGTCAGGGTCCAATGGCCCTGCCTTTGTGCTTGGTACAGATCCGCTCACCGGTTCAGTTCCCCTCGGGTCACCGCCCGTCCCCGGTCCTACGGTTCAGCTGACTTGTACCACCTCCTGCAGACGGCCACCACCGTCTGCCGACCTTGCTGACAGTGCCTGGGCTCCTACCCAGACACTAACAGTTTCTGTCCTCTCACTTTCCACTACAAAACTAAACTAACTGCTTTTTCCCGCCTCCAGGCCTGTGAACTCCTCGGTGGGTGGGGCCAACCGCCTGGCTCCGCCCCACCTGGTGTGGACATCAGACCCTGGAGGAGGCAACAAGGATTTTGTGTGACTGATGTAGACTATCCAGGGGAGGGGGTGTGTGTGATTTTGTGTTTGTGACTGCCTGGCTAGTCCAGGGCGTCACACATGCTATGCACTTGGAAGAAAGCTGTGAGAATTTAGACTTTATTCTCAAGAAACTTAACTACAAGGAGCATGGGTGGTCAATATGTGGTGGTCTAAAAATGTTCTCATTGCTTCTTGGGCAGCAAGGAGGATATATTAAATACCCATGCTGTTCTGCCTCATGGCAGCCTGCTAATAGTCATTCATTGAAATTTCTGTTACAACCCCTAGAGGTCATTGTTATTCTTTTGAATTGCTGAGTTTCCCTTTAAGCTAAATGTATTCTGGGTAAGGAATGCCTCCCTGAGCTGAGAAGAAGCCTGCAGCCATTTTCTCTTTGGATTTGTCAGGAAAGGACATGCCGACTTACCTCTCTGTACATTCACCCCTGCCTAGTGTAATCCGGTGAGCAAAGCAAATTACATGTGTTAGTGATAGAATCCTAGATGGAAGAGTGTAGTAAATGCATTGTACATTGTACTTCTACACCTTTAGTGTCATCCCTGTCTTGTTTGTCTAGATAAGATTTCTATGCATTGCAGATGCAGTGACCTTTCACCTACATTCTCGTAAGAACTGCATCTCATGTACTGTTATGCTATGTTAACTCTGTATTAACACTGTACTGACTGTAATCATTTTCTTGTTATAGTTTTTACCCGTATAAAACAGTATCTTGGATATACCGTATTCTGTCTTCAACTGCATCTTGGATATTCCTATATTCACTGTATATTCCATGTATACTGCAATCAAGTTCACGTTACCAGCTAATAAATCAAGGCTATTGAACTCCACAGTCTGTTTATTTGAAATGTGAACTAGGGTTTAGCTGTATGCTAGAGATTCACAGCATTACGTAAAAGAAGGCAGAACACATGCTTTTTGTGTGAATTGGAAAGCCAGGTTAGGACTCTTCACTGGAGCAAAAAAAATTGGCCAACAAGAACATCTTTGTAACCGGGACTCAAGAACATTGTTGCATAAAGCTTAGTTGATCCCACCTAAAGTTCTCTTGCCACCACTCCACTGTAAGCTTGGACTGATGAAGCTGTTTGTGAAAGCGCTACTGAAAGAAGGAGAGATGTTTAAGTACCTGTGTACCAAGTTTCAGGGACTGTCAGAATCAAGTCTGAAGGAAGGTGTGATGCCCTGGCAAAACAAGGTAGTTACAGATAGGCCCCCGCACAACACCTTTCCTCACTTAGGAAACACACAGCCGACCTGAAACCCTAGTCACCTAGGACCCTGAAGCCAGGACCGAAACCAGCGGCCTAGCTAATTAAATGATTGAGGGCAGGATTATAGGTCCTATCCCACCTAAAGTCCCTCAAAGAAGACAACAGCCCACTGATAGGGATAAGGCCACCGCCAGGGTCCTTAGATCCCACGGGCCAGCGCCTGCGGGCACGGCTCCTTCGGCCATATCCAGCCGGGAGCGGACTCCTGAGTTCCAGACCAGGCAGTCCACCATACACAAAAACAAGTGCAGAGTAAAGGACAGCGACCACCAGCCTGGGTGGGGGACCTGAATGCAACCGGCCGGGGCGGCAGGCCACCAGCACCTTTGGTTTACCGAAAGACTCGTGTGATTCATTTACTGTGAGTAACCAAACATCCCCCTGCTTGCTCAGGCGCGCCGGCCCTTGCCATCACCATACCCTGCACAAAGACACTGGGCCACGGGGCAATCATCCCTACACACGGAGGGGTTAACATCCAGCTGCCACTACATCTCTCCCGGGTATCCCATAACGGCAGCGGTGGTGTCCCACCTCACCACACACCGTTGGTGGCGTCACAAACTTAATACGGCCTAGCCCATACATCTACATTCCTCCTTTTATTCGACATGTCCGCGAGACCCCCGGGTCGAGCCACTCTCTTAGAAGGTCTGGATCCGACCAACGGCGGCTGCTGGCACAGGGGCAGCACAAAAGCATTTTTGTGGGTTCGGATATTCAGAAACCCATGAATGAAGGATGACGTGTTTTAAACAATAATGAAAACTGTTGAAAAAAGGGCTTGGGACTCTTTGAAAGAAGCAATAAATACGTTTCTAGGTAACAACAAAGAATCAAAATTTAAGTCCATCGTGGAGAACATGCTGAAACGTTTCAAAGCCTTGGGTTGTCTAATGAATTTGAAGTTACATTTTTTACATTCCTATTTGGACTACTTGTCTGAAAACCTTGGTGCTGGTGGGAAGAACAAGAAGGTTTTCATCGGAATATCAAGGAGATGGAACGACGATACCAAAGTAAATGAAACGTGAACATGATTGCCGGATGCTTCACAGAGAAGATCCACAGGCCTTCTATAAGAGAAAAGGGGGATCTAGAGAAAAGGAAAAAGTGCAAGAATAAATTTCTAATAAAGTTGCAGAATGACTGTACAATAAATAAATGTATTTTATATATAAAATTGTGAATATTTTTGGTTACAATAAGTATTTTTCTTGTTCATGTCACTTGTATGTAACTTCACACATGGATTGTACAAAATCAATATTTGATGGTTAAAAAAAAATATTTTTTTTTTTTTTAAATCAGGACATTAGAAAACATAATAATCAGTCACTGGATTTGAAGTTTCATAAACCAAAATTTTACATAGCTGTGTAATTTGTCGGGCACCCACCGACAATAGAATAGCGCCAGATTTAGGAAGCTGGCTGAGGTCTGCAAAGTCTGTAGCCAGGTGACAAAATTGTCCAACCTGGGTTTCTTCCTTAAGTAGTCTCTGGTATGATGATATGGTATAATCCTGGCAGCCGGAGTCGAAATCCCTAGATTGCGGTTATGATCTCCAATCGGAATTGGAGCCCCTAGATTGAAGCCATGTAGCCAAGTGATCCTCTAGTTGAAGCCAAAGTCCCTAGACCGAGTCCACAAGGCATCCTGGTTCTGATCCCCTAGCCAGCTCCTAAGAGCTTAGACTAGATCATGCAACATCCATCAACAACCTGGTGACTCCAAGAAGTCCCCTTTTATAGCCATAACCTTCCCTTAGGATATACTGTGCCCTTATCAGATTGGTTGTACAAGGTTGCTTCTCTTATTGGATGAATTTCAAGCTGCATGGATAATGTTCATTTAAATGATGTGGATAGAAAGACTGAAGATATCTACATGTAGTCTGAAATCCATCATGAATCAATACTATTTTACACAGTCATAAGCAGCCCATGGGCATTCACCTGCATTCAAACCAATAACAGCTCATAGACCAGACAATCCATCTACCACTGGACCAAAGACAGGAAGTTAAATCCACTGCCTGCGGTAACCAACTTAATCCTATAGGCTACTCACACAACAAACCCAACAGAAAGGAAAAAAACATGGCTTCGATTATCCATCCAATGAAAACGCATAACCATTGTGAGCCATTGGACAATGCAATTGGACACTTGGTGACATGGTGCACGGCCCAATGAATCAAGTCTTTACTTCATATTCACGGTTTAAGCCCTTGGGTTCTAATGTGCCCAGAGTACATATCCAGAAAGATTCTCTTTCTTTGAGCTAAACACAAGTCAACAATACATTGTAAGCAGATTCTATTACCAGTCCCACACCATTTTGTGACGCATAATCACACAGTGATCCAATTAAGATTCCAAGTCATCGAACATGTCCAAGCCATACGCAGAGGAGGCAATAGAATTAGGAAGCTCAAAGAAAGGGAATCTTTCTGGATATATACTCTGGGCACATTGGAACCCAAAGGCTTAAACCATGAATATGAAGTACAGACTTGATTCATTGGGCCATGCATGGACATAATGGACATAATTCTAATAGGCAGGACAGGTAATAAGGAGCACAAGTTATATGCTAAAATGTGTTGTGTGACAAGACAGACACAGGAAAGGACATGATAACAGGTGTAGGGACCAACAAGGTGAGACAAGGGGTATCAGGATAGGGTCAAGTAGGTATGAATGTAGTAATGGGGCAGGCATAGAGAATTGTATGTGAATGTGAATTACAATAAATCACTAAGGAAAGGAATATGTGAGTGTGTGCCTAATGTAAACTAATATTGTACTGGCAAAATTATAGATGGAAAGGGAGAAGGGGAGGGGGGAGAGAGGAGGCTGTAATTGACTACAAGGGTATGAGTTATGAGTGATCATAGGGATAGTGTTACATAAGTGGAAATACCTATGGAGGACAGGATGTGTAAGCGCATACCTTATACAAACCTATAGAGTGCTGATGGGTGAGAGTGTGATGTTAGATATAAGACATCCTATAGTGAATAGTGAGCCGTAATCAAGTGCAACAGGGATATTTCACGTGACTATGGGAACCTGGAAGGTAAAGAAAGGGGAGAAAAAACTGTTAGACAAGGTAATCAGACATAATGTAACCAGTTGATCAGACATGATCACCTGGTTTGAGACCCCCTGCCTTACACTATATAGATATCATGTTCATTCCCCATCTATCTTGCTCAGGAGAGCATCTCCCTCCCCCGGCACCAAGAGCAGCTCATACTGAATTGTTACATTGACTAGTAACACTGCACACAGAAATGCACCTTAATATTCCACTGTTAACCCTTTCCTCCCAGCAGTAACACACAACTCCTCACCTTGATATCATGGTGATTTATGGTCAGAATGACTTCAATGCGATCAGTGATTTCTATTCTAGCTCTGCTCACATAGATTTTATATCCACACTCAACTATAGGCCGTTCTTCATATTTTGGGGGATTTTAGTCAGATATACTAGTTTGTGCCTGTATAGTATTGGTGTAGATGGGAGTGTAGGGCATGGGTTACATGGCACTGTGGTGGAATACTGATGGGAGGTATTGGTGCTGTGTTTGATGCTTCTACTGGGTATTTTCCTACAAATACTGGAACAGCTCACTGCTTAGAATGATCCTTCCCAGCTCTATAATATATTATATATACCCCACAATGCAGGCTCACACACACATTTGTCTCAAGTGTGTTGTAGGGACACAGATACAGTCTTGGTCATGTGACTAAAGGCTACTTTACACACTGCGATATCGGTCCCGATATCGCTAGTGTGGGTACCCGCCCCCATCTGTTGCGCGACACGGGCAAATCGCTGCCCATGCCGCACAACACCGACCAGACCCGTCACACATACTTACCTGCCCGGCGACGTCGCTGTGTCCGGCGAACCGCCTCCTTTCTAAGGGGGCGGTCCGTGCGGCGTCACAGCGACGTCACTGAGCGACCGCCCAATAGCAGCGGAGGGGCGGAGATGAGTGGCCGGAACATCCCGCCCACCTCCTTCCTTCCTCATAGCGGCTGGGAGGCAGGTAAGGAGAGGTTCCTCGTTTCTGCGGTGTCACACGGAGCGATGTGTGCTACCGCAGGAGCGACGAACTACATCGTTACTGCTGCAGTAACGATAATCGAGAATGGAGACCCATGTCACCGATGAGCGATTTTGCACGTTTTTGCAACGATGCAAAATCGCTCATCGGTATCACACGCAGCAACATCGCTAATGCGGCCGGATGTGCGTCACAAATTCCGTGACCCCAACGACTCCGCATTAGCGATGTCGCAGCGTGTAAAGCCCCCTTTAGTGGGAGTGGTGTACAGGGTCTTAGCAGTAAAGAGTATTCCATATTTCTGCCAGATACCCACAGAGATATTGAAATCTGAAAAAAGAGACTTCTGCTCATTGAAGGTAAGAACTGCTCACATAGCGTTCAACTCCACAGCAAACGAGTGCTCTAGCACTGGCATCTCAGCAGGGATATTCCCCTACTACACATGTGTGTCTAGGTCACTGTGACAGTTTACAGGACATAACTCAGGGCACCTAGACAGAAGGCAGAGGGACTACTTTCTATTTCTGGTGTAGAGCTTAGTACAATATTTATATATTTATACTATTACATGGGACACATGTACCTTGTATTACCATTATTCGCTGTATATGAACCCCTTTTCTCCGGGCATTATTTGTCTATAGCATTTTTCACGAACCTGAGGCAACTGAGAACCCTTCAGTGAAGGAATTCCACTAACCCTCACAATACCTACCAGGGGCCTCCCTGCAGTAACTCAGGTAGTTGTACCCATTCTCTTTCCGCATTCTATGTGTTCTTCTTCTTTCTTCTTTTTTTTCTTTTTTCTTCTTTTTATTTCTATCATGTAGTTCAGGGGTTTATAGATATATGTCCTGCATCTCATATTTCCTTTAGTGGTGCTTCTTACCCATTCTCATATCATTTACCCTAGTATTTCATGATCCTGAGGCGACTGAGAACCCTTTAATAAAGGAATCCTTTTTCACCTGAATTGTCAAGTGATACTTACCAGTGACTATCACGTAATGTTACAGGTAGTTCCATTTTCTTCCTCTTCTTTCTCTCCTTTCTTCTTTGTCACACGGTCCATTGTGTTATAGCCCAAGTGTCATGATAACACTTGTACCATCTTTTCATTTAGATTCCACCTACAATTATTTACCGATTCCAGTTCTGGAATAGGCTTTCATCATCTACTCACTAGAATTCTCAAGTTCATAAGGTACTGAGACATATACATGTTCACACCATTATAAAGAACAAAGTATAAACATTGAGGTTTTTCTCACACCCATGTTCCTGTGTTCTTTGATATGATATGTGTTCATTTCCTTCACTATATAGGATTGCAAGTTTTCCATTTGTACCTTAATGGCAATGACGCTATACAATTGAACACATATCATCCTGTTATCCATATAGGTGTGTATTTACCTGCTTGACTATTTTTGGTTGTTTGATCCAGAATGTTTCTCCAGATAGGTCATGTGGAAATTTTCTTTCCTCAGTACAAATGTTTTCACTATGGCTTTGGAAAATTTTTTTGTATGTGCATCATGGTCATTTGACCCATTGTACTCTCAAGTAGCAATATATTGTACTGTTATGTTGTACTATGTACTAATTACGTGTTTATATGGTTTTGTAACCCTTTATGATCTTAGATAACTTTATCCTTGATAAAGACCTAAAAACAAGCTCGAAACGTTGGATGAATTATCCTTTTGCACAAATAAAGAATTTTCAGCATTCTAAGAGTTCTTTTCTTACGTTATTGATCACTATAGTGTACCAGAGCTATTTCTATTGAATTGACTCTTATTTTTTCTGAGCACCTGCTATATACACAGTGAGCCAGACATATTCAATTTTCATTCAGAAGGCAGAGGGAAGCCTTAGCAGCTGAGCCTATATCTTGGCTTGTGAGCATTAGAACAGGCCGGCGATTACAGGGTAACATGAAAAATGTCCAGCTTGCATTATGACTAGAACATGACAATATCCTTTTAAGTACTAACCTATGATGCGTTCCTAAGCAGTTGATGTTATATGTTCTACATTTCATTTTCTGCATACTTTACAAGTAGTAGAATTTGCTTTGATATAGGCAACTGGATTTTCACAATGAAAAGGCAAAGGATAACGCCCGAAAAAGACGCCATACATTATGTCAGTGCCATCACTGACAAACCTGGATTGACCATGAAATACATCAATCCCCTTAAAGGTGAGTTAAAACAAGTTTTAACTAAATTGCCTTAATATTGTCATGCATTAGAATGACTGTCTTAGGTAATGATAAATATTTTCTACAGGAAGAGGAGTGTTTGCTGAAACTGAAATCGAAAAAGGGAGTTTTGTTGCAGAATATCGAGGTGAGCTCACGTATGCACTTACGATGGTAGACAACTACTCGAGATTTATGGTTGTGGTACAAGTCAAAGATCTAATGGCCCATACTGCAGCGAAGGTCTTCCAAGCACACTTATGCAGACCTCATGGCTACTCAGAGAGAGTCCTCACAGATCAAGGCACTGCCTTTGAAGCGGAAATCTTCAAGGACTTCTGCAGCTTTTACCGATGCAGGAAGATGCGTACTACACCCTACCATGCTCAAACCAATGGTTATCAACCTGCTCAGGACTTTACCCCATATTCCAGATGTGGCCTTACAAGTGATTTATAGAGGGGTAACAATACGTTGGGATCATCGGATCTAATCTCCCTTTTTATACACCCTAAAATCTTGTTTGCGTTAGAATAAACAATAACATCATAAAGGTATAGCAGTACCGTTTCAAAGTTTCGGTGTCCCAAGCAGCATTCCATCAGCCTCTGGAAGGTTCCTGGCAAATTGCACAGCTCGAAGGGCATGCTTTTGAACTCGCAGAGACCCATCGGGGTGGCAAAGGCGGTCTTCTCCCGGTCTGCCTCAGCAACGGACACTTGCCAATAGTGACTAGTGAGATCAAGGGTAGAAAAATAATTTGCAGTTGTCAATGCAGCTAGCTATTCCTCAATACAGGGGAGTGGTGCTGTCCTTCTTCTTTAACAGGACCAACGGAGCTGCCCAGAGGCTACAACTGTCACGGATAACCCCAGCCTCCTTCATGTTGCTCAACATGTCCTTGGTACACTGGTAATGTGCAGGTAGATTTGGCTTATATCTCTCTTTGATGGGTGGGTGTGCACTTGTGGGGATGTAGTGTTTGACCCCTTTTATTTTTCAAAAGTCTAGCGGATGTTTGCTGAAGACTTGCTCGTATTCTTGCACTAGCCTGTAGACCCCCTTCTTGTGATGTGAAGGTGTGGAGTCAGTGCCTACGTGTAATTCCTTACACCACTCCTCTGGCTGACTTGGTGAGCTGTCACTGAATGGGTGGGCTGAAGCAATGGTGGATACTGCTGTTTGGATAGCATGTGTATCTACTGAGAACAGCTTATCAATGGTGGCAAATCGGAGCAGCTTAATCTTTTGCTCTCCGCAGTTCAACACTCTCATGGGCACTCTTCCCTTCCATATTAATGAATAAAACTATGATGTAAATAGCATATAGATACCCCATAAATGCAGATAAAAGTAGGTTATGGGAAAAGGGGGAAGAGAGAAACAGGAAAATAGTGGAATAAAGTATACCTTCCAGGTGGGAGAGGAAATGGCAGCACAGCCAGTGGAGGTGAAGCAAGGGGAGCCTGCAACTAAAGAGTTGAGAGCGTTATCACATGGTGACTGAGCCTGATTGTAACGGGAGCATAGAGGTGCCGATCCTGTCTTACCTGCGTTGGTGTAGAAGTGGGTGTCCTGTGGTGGAGTCAGCTATGTGCAGTGGTGGCCGTGGGTTCTTTTATGTGCGACCGTAGTAATAGCTGTGCCCACTTCCTGTATGGGAGTGGAATGCAGTGAGGCTAATGGAACGCACACCTGCGCATTTGTGTTTAACGTCGCGCATGTGCAGAACGGAGAAAAGGCTGCGCTCACTTCCTAATGAAAGGGAGTGAGACGCAGCTGGGAAGGGAAGGGAAAAGATTAGGGTTTGGGGATGATGAAAGGGCTTTCTACGGGCAAGGATGGCAAAGGGTGGCAGTGACGGAAAGTCAGGCAGATGGTCCTGTCCTGTCCTGTCCGTCCGTCTTTTTGTATCATGAATTGGAAAGACTGCAAGGGGGAGGGGAGGTGCTTGTGCCCAAAAGGAGGAGTTATTCAGATTCATTGCAGTGGGCGGCGGCTGCAAAAAGCACCATTCTCCTTGTTTTTGCTCTGCAAAACAGCCTTTTCAAGGGTTTGGCTTGGGTCACAAAATGTCTTCTGTAGGCGTGGGTTTGTCTCCCTCTCCCTAAGATGTGTCCGGTATAGGCCAGGGTGCCACTCAAGGCCGTAACCAATTCGGGTTATAGCTTCTCGGCCTTTTGGCTAAGATCAAGTGTAGTTTCGGAGGACGCTACCTTGGTCGGTACTGGAAGGTGCCTGGGATTGCACGTCTGCCGGCCTTGAGGGAGTGTGTGTGCCTTCTGGTGACACATAGCCCTCTTGTGCCTGGACGGTTCCCAGGCAACGGGAGGCGATCACCTTTGTTATTTTGAAGTCCTACTGATAAACAGAAAAAAAAAAAATTAAATCTGTTCTTATCAGTTTAATATCTGATACGTCCCCTCTCTAGGGACCATATATTAAATGGATTTTTAGAACAAGGAGATGGAAAAAATCTTGCTCTGTCCACTCCACGCATTGACCTGGTATTGCAGTACCTCCAGGACCGGTGCACCCCTTCTTAACCGAGTTTCCAAAAGCAGAACTCAATTCACCTGATTCAAATGAGCCCCATTAGTGAATTGAAAGAAAGCAAAAACTTTATATGCACCTCAATTTGGCCAATTCACTTTTCACACTTTCACCCTTTTTTTTTATCTTTCACACCTTTTACTTGCTTTATTGATGCAAAAGCTGTGCCAAATAGCAAACTCATCTCCACTCAACTTGACCAACTCTGCTATGTCCCGTGCAGTATCTTATTCTCAGTCTTATCTAGATCATTTGCAATTGAATAGAATAGATCCCTTTTGGACACATTGGATTCAGCTGCTGCAGTGACTGCAGGTGTTAGAAGATGCAGACTTGGCATCAGGTGCTGTCTATCAGATTCCACTCCAATTAAAGCTTCCATTGTTTTTCGGTGTTTTCTTTGAGCAATGATGATGTCTTTAGTGATCTGTTGGCTCCCTCTCCTGGAGGAAGAGTTTGCTTGCTCTTGGACTTTCAAAAAGAGAGGTCATGATAGACATTTAGCTTCTGAGCCCAATTGGGGACAGTCATGGGTGATGAATGTTTTGCAACCTGCTGCGAAGCCTGATACCGCAATATAAGGAACGTCAAATACTAAGAATGGGCGGCCTATGAAAGAATTAGTACTTTCATTAAGCATACTTAAACGGCTAATTGGGAATAGACAAACTGTAAAAAGCCCTCTGAGAAAGCCCCTCTCTATCCTTTGTCAGTAAGCTTTTCTGTAGTCTGCCTGTTGATGTATTTTCCGTTTGAACAGTGCACAACATGAAGTGACGGAACACTGGCTTGTCACAATGTCCCCCGCTGACATCACAATAGCGCTGCTGCCTAGAAAGCCAGCTGCGCAGCAGAAGTTGCTCTTTGGGTGGGATGGTGGGCTAATGTATCTATTCCTGCTTGGTGAGAGTTTGACATGATCTAGAGCAACGAGTTCCAGCGGCTAGCGGTTGATTATTGGCTGTAATGGGGCTTTCTGGCTGGTGCTAGCCTTTCTTCTTAGCACACAGGAACCACAATCCCTACACCATGCTTCGATGGATTCTCTCATCCCAGCCCAGTAAAACTACATATTTCACACAGTTATAGGCAGCCCATGGGCATTCACCTGGATTAAAACCCATAACAGCTCATAGACCAAACAATCAATCTACCACTGGACCAAAGACAGGAAGCTAAATCCACTGCCTGCGGTAACTAACTTAATCCTATAGGCTACTCACACAACAAACCCAAGAGAAAGGAAAAAAACATGGCTTCGATTATCCATCCAATGAAAACGCATAACCATTGTGAGCCATTGGACAATGCAATTGCACACATGGTGACATGGTGCACGGCCCAATGAATCAAGTCTGTACTTCATATTCACGGTTTAAGCCCTTGGGTTTTAATGTGTCCAGAGTACATATCCAGAAAGATTCCCTTTTTTTGTGCTAAGCACAAGTCAACAATACATTGTAAGCAGATTCTATTACCAGTCCCACACCATTTTGTGACGCATAATCACACAGTGGCCCAATTAAGATTCCAAGTCATCGAACATGTCCCAGCCATACGCAGAGGAGGCAATAGAATTAGGAAGCTCAAAGAAAGGGAATCTTTCTGGATATATACTCTGGGCACGTTGGAACCCAAGGGCTTAAACCATGAATATGAAGAACCGACTTGATTCATTGGGCCGTGCACATTTTTTCTAACGCCCGGTTCTTTTTCGTGTTCACACTATATATGGTTCCACTATGTATGGAGTTCCATTCTTCCTTGTTTTTTATTTGTCATGTTTGTCATGTCTAATCAACTGGTTACATTATGTCTGATTACCTTGTCTAACAGTTTTTTCTCCCCTTTCTTTACCTTCCATGTTCCCATAGTCACGTGAAATATCCCTGTTGCACTTGATTACGGCTCACTATTCACTATAGGATGTCTTATATCTAACATCACACTCTCACCCATCAGCACTCTATAGGTTTGTATAAGGTATGCGCTTACACATCCGGTCCTCCATAGGTATTTCCACTTATGTAACACTATCCCTATGATCACTCATAACTCATACCCTTGTAGTCAATTACAGCCTCCTCTCCCCCCCCCTCCCCTTCTCCCTTTCCATCTATAATTTTGCCATATATACTAGCAAACACTCAGTGTACCTAGTGGCATCCTATACGTGGCTATTGGACCTTGCTATAGTCCCACTAGTGCCAAGACATTTGCAGAGCGCATCTGCCTGCGTTGCACACTCCAACTAATTATAAGTAAGCCATTATACTAGAAAACACTCAGTGTACCTAGTGGCATCCTATACGTGGCTATTGGACCTTGCTATAGTCCCACTAGTGCCAAGACATTTGCAGAGCGCATCTGCCTGCGTTGCACACTCCAACTAATTATAAGTAAGCCATTATACTAGCAAACACTCAGTGTACCTAGTGGCATCCTATCTGTGGCTATTGGACTTTGCTATAGTCCCACTAGTGCCAAGACATTTGCAGAGCGCATCTGCCTGCGTTGCACACTCCAACTAATTATAAGTAAGCCATTATACTAGCAAACACTCAGTGTACCTAGTGGCATCCTATACGTGGCTATTGGACCTTGCTATAGTCCCACTAGTGCCAAGACATTTGCAGAGCGCATCTGCCTGCGTTGCACACTCCAACTAATTATAAGTAAGCCATTATACTAGCAAACACTCAGTGTACCTAGTGGCATCCTATACGTGGCTATTGGACCTTGCTATAGTCCCACTAGTGCCAAGACATTTGCAGAGCGCATCTGCCTGCGTTGCACACTCCAACTAATTATAAGTAAGCCATTATACTAGCAAACACTCAGTGTACCTAGTGGCATCCTATACGTGGCTATTGGACCTTGCTATAGTCCCACTAGTGCCAAGACATTTGCAGAGCGCATCTGCCTGCGTTGCACACTCCAACTAATTATAAGTAAGCCATTATACTAGCAAAAACTCAGTGTACCTAGTGGCATCCTATCTGTGGCTATTGGACTTTGCTATAGTCCCACTAGTGCAAAGACATTTGCAGAGCACGTCTGCCTGCATTGCACACTCCAACTTTTTTAAACTAAGCAATTTTACTAGCAAACACTCAGTGTACCTAGTGGCATCCTATACGTGGCTATTGGACTTTGCTATAGTCCCACTAGTGCCAAGACATTTGCAGAGCGCATCTGCCTGCGTTGCACACTCCAACTAATTTTAACTTAGCCATTATACTAGCAAACACTCAGTGTACCTAGTGGCATCCTATACGTGGCTATTGGACCTTGCTATAGTCCCACTAGTGCCAAGACATTTGCAGAGCGCATCTGCCTGCGTTGCACACTCCAACTAATTATAAGTAAGCCATTATACTAGCAAACACTCAGTGTACCTAGTGTCATCCTATACGTGGCTATTGGACTTTGCTATAGTCCCACTAGTGCCAAGACATTTGCAGAGCGCATCTGCCTGCGTTGCACACTCCAACTAATTATAAGTAAGCCATTATACTAGCAAACACTCAGTGTACCTAGTGGCATCCTATACGTGGCTATTGGACCTTGCTATAGTCCCACTAGTGCCAAGACATTTGCAGAGCGCATCTGCCTGCGTTGCACACTCCAACTAATTATAAGTAAGCCATTATACTAGCAAACACTCAGTGTACCTAGTGGCATCCTATCTGTGGCTATTGGACTTTGCTATAGTCCCACTAGTGCCAAGACATTTGCAGAGCGCATCTGCCTGCGTTGCACACTCCAACTAATTATAAGTAAGCCATTATACTAGCAAACACTCAGTGTACCTAGTGGCATCCTATACGTGGCTATTGGACTTTGCTATAGTCCCACTAGTGCCAAGACATTTGCAGAGCGCATCTGCCTGCGTTGCACACTCCAACTAATTATAAGTAAGCCATTATACTAGCAAACACTCAGTGTACCTAGTGGCATCCTATACGTGGCTATTGGACTTTGCTATAGTCCCACTAGTGCCAAGACATTTGCAGAGCGCATCTGCCTGCGTTGCACACTCCAACT
The DNA here is from genome assembly GCF_048569485.1 of Anomaloglossus baeobatrachus. NCBI lineage: Eukaryota > Metazoa > Chordata > Amphibia > Anura > Aromobatidae > Anomaloglossus > Anomaloglossus baeobatrachus. The sequence goes on along the minus strand of NW_027441928.1, from coordinate 490,192 downwards.
AATTTTAACTTAGCCATTATACTAGCAAACACTCAGTGTACCTAGTGGCATCCTATACGTGGCTATTGGACTTTGCTATAGTCCCACTAGTGCCAAGACATTTGCAGAGCGCATCTGCCTGCGTTGCACACTCCAACTAATTATAAGTAAGCCATTATACTAGCAAACACTCAGTGTACCTAGTGGCATCCTATACGTGGCTATTGGACTTTGCTATAGTCCCACTAGTGCCAAGACATTTGCAGAGCGCATCTGCCTGCGTTGCACACTCCAACTAATTTTAACTTAGCCATTATACTAGCAAACACTCAGTGTACCTAGTGGCATCCTATACGTGGCTATTGGACTTTGCTATAGTCCCACTAGTGCCAAGACATTTGCAGAGCGCATCTGCCTGCGTTGCACACTCCAACTCATTATAACTAAGTTGCATTGTGAGGGATATTTATTCTTTATTATTCTGCTGTTAATAAAGCTAGACCACCACTGCAATCTTCACCACCTCTCAATTTTTACTACCACATTTTCAGTCCACAATCTTGTCGCAATCAACATGAGTGGCAAAATGACAGATGCTGGTGGAAAGGGGAAGAGGCGTGGTGGAAAAGGCAAAAAAGGTTTTGTCTGTGGGGAAAGTGGCAAAGCTCCATTATCATCTGCTGAAGATAGACCATCTACCAGCAAAAGTAAGATGTCTACTACTTACCGTGGACAATCCGATGTGCTCCCTTTTTTACGGACACGAACAACAGGAAGAAAGGTAGATGATGGGCAAAAAAGGAAAATGCTTGAATGGATCTCAAGTGGTCCAACAAGTGCCCTCTCAGCCACTTCAAGTACCGCATCCAAAAAACACCAGTCCTCTGAGTTGTCATCCCAATCACACTTGATTTCTCCCAGCTCTGAAGTCTCCATCAGCCCTGCACAGTATGGTGGAACTGAGATGGCTGAGTCTGCAGAGCTGTTCAGTCACACTATAGCCTGGGAATCAGAGGTCTGCTCCCAAGCTACAGTGAGTACAGAACAGGAAATGGTCTGCAGTGATGCCCAGAACCTTTGTGACTCTGATTCAGGCCGTGAGGACCAAGATTCTGAGCATAATGTTGACCCTTTGTCACAAACTGTAACACCTGTGGTTATAGACAATGAGGAACATACTGATGAAGATGAGACGCAGATACCCGATTGGGATGACAACTTAAATATTCGGTCAGGGCAAGAAGAGGCTCGGTCTGAGGGGGAGGGGAGTGCAAACACAACAATTGATGATGAAGTTCTAGATCCCACCTACTGTCAACCCCCAGTCAGGCACTCGAGGAGGTCAACAGAGGCGGTGGAGGAGGATGCAACCGACGACGAAGTTACCTTGCGCCTTCCTGGACAGAGTCGGAGCACTGGTAGCACGTCTACAACTGCATCCTCAGCCACCACTCTGCCTATGAGCATTATTCGGGGTGGATCAACAGGTCGCATGGCCTCTAAGCCTTGCCTAGCCTGGTCCTTTTTTGACATAGAAAAAGATCGCCCAAATCATGTGATATGTAAAATTTGTCATGATTCTCTTAGTAGAGGTCAAAACCTCAGCAGTTTGACAACTTCTTCCATGAATCGTCACATGAATAAATATCATAGGTCCCGGTGGGAAGCTCACTGTGCTGCAATGCTGCAAGAGCGAACCATCCACCGCCCGCCCCTTCCAGTGCATCCGCGCGCTCTTCATCTTCTAGGACTGTGGGGACAGCTGTCACACCTGTTTTTCCACGCCAAACTTCCACCACTGTAACCGCAACAGGCAGTTTGCTTGTAAGGTCGTCAGTTGGTTTGGAAGGGGAAACAAGTGAGTGTGTACAGCTCTCTCAGACATCGATAGCACCAACGTTGGATGAAGGCAACATCATGTCTCCGCCTGCACTTTCCTCACAAACCTGCATTTTTCCAGGGACACCCTACTCAACACCGTCTACACACAGCAGCCAGATCTCTGTCCATCAGATGTGGTCAAATAAAAGGCCACTTCCTCCGACCCATGACAAAGCTAAGAGGTTGACTCTATCCCTCTGTAAGCTGTTGGCTACCGAAATGCTGCCTTTCCGCCTAGTGGACACACAGGATTTTAGAGACCTTATGTCTGTCGCTGTGCCCCAGTACCAGATGCCTAGTCGCCACTACTTCTCTAAGAAAGGTGTGCCCGTGCTACACCAGCATGTCGCACACAACATCACCGCTTCCTTGAGAAACTCTGTGTGTGAACGGGTGCATTTCACCACCGATACTTGGACCAGTAAGCATGGACAGGGACGTTACATGTCGCTGACTGGGCACTGGGTAACTATGGTGATAGATGGTGAAGGGTCTGCTGCACAAGTCTTGCCGTCCCCACGACTTGTGTGTCAATCCTCTGTCTGTCCAAGTTCCGCCACAGCTTCTGCATCCTCCACCTCATCTGGGTCCTCCACCTCCGCCCCAAGCCTGCCTGGTCAGGCCACCAGCGTTCTCACTGCGCAGAAGGAATCACGCACGCCTCATTACTATGCTGGCAGCAGAGCGCAACGGCATCAGGCGGTCTTTAGCTTGACATGTCTTGGGAATAAGAGTCACACAGCTGAGGAGTTGTGGTCAGCTCTGCGGTCCGAGTTTAATAAATGGTTGTCTCCACTCAACCTGCAGCCTGGTAAGGCCGTGTGCGACAATGCTGCAAACCTGGGTGCGGCACTTCGCCTGGGCATTGTGACACACGTACCTTGTATGGCTCACGTGTTGAACCTTGTCGTCCAGCAATTTTTAACACACTATCCCGGCCTAGATGGCCTTCTGAACAGGGCACGAAAACTGTCAGCTCACTTCCGCCGTTCAAGCGCCGCAGCAGAGCGACTTGCATCGCTCCAGAAGTCTTTCGGCCTGCCGGTTCATCGCCTGAAATGCGATGTGGCGACACGCTGGAATTCAACTCTCCACATGTTACAGCGACTGTGGCAGCACCGCAGAGCCCTGGTGCAATACGTCATGACGTATAGCCTGGGCCAACGAGATGCAGAGGTGGGGCAGATCACCCTGATGGAGTGGTCTCAGATCAAGGACCTATGCACCCTTCTGCACAGTTTCGACATGGCGACGAATATGTTTAGCTCTGACAATGCCATTATCAGCATGACGATTCCAGTCATTTACATGCTGGAGCACACGCTAAACACTATTCGGAGTCAGGGGGTGGGACAACATGAAGGGGAGGAACTACAGGAGGATTCATATGCGCAAGGGACAACAACATCACCAAGGTCCAGACGTTCATCATCACCAACGCAGCAGGCATGGGACCATGGGGAACAGGGATCGACAAGGGCGCATAGTAGCAGGCGAAATGTTGAGCAAGGTGCAGGAGAACATGAAGAAATGGAGGACGAACTGTCCATGGACATGGAAGACTCAGCGGATGAGGGAGACCTTGGTCAAATTTCAGTTGAAAGAGGTTGGGGGGAGATGTCAGAGGAAGAAAGAACGGGTAGCACCTCTATGCCACAAACACAGCGTGGACTTGGTCCGCATGGCTGCACAAGACACATGAGTGCCTTTTTGTTGCACTACCTCCAACATGACAGTCGTATTGTCAAAATTAGAAGTGATGATGACTACTGGATTGCCACACTATTAGATCCCCGGTACAAGTCCAAATTTTGTGACATAATTCCAGCCATAGAAAGGGACGCACGTATGCAGGAGTATCAGCAGAAGCTGTTACTCGATCTTAGCTCGGCTTTTCCACCAAACAACCGTGCAGGTGCAGGGAGGGAATCTCCCAGTTGTAACTTGACAAACATGGGACGGTCTCGTCATCTTCAACAGTCTACCCGTACCAGTAGGACCGTATCTGGTGCCGGTAACAGCAATTTTATGGAATCTTTTCATAATTTTTTTAGACCCTCTTTTGCAAGGCCACCAGAGACAACAAGTCTGACACATACTCAACGGCTGGAGAGGATGATACAGGAGTATCTCCAAATGAACATCGATGCCATGACTGTGCAACTGGAGCCTTGCTCCTTTTGGGCTTCAAACCTAGAAAAATGGCCAGAGCTCTCCAGTTACGCCTTGGAGATTTTGTCGTGTCCAGCTGCCAGCGTTGTCTCTGAACGTGTATTCAGTGCTGCTGCACTTTCCCCACAGACAAAACCTTTTTTGCCTTTTCCACCACGCCTCTTCCCCTTACCACCAGCATCTGTCATTTTGCCACTCATGTTGATTGCGACAAGATTGTGGACTGAAAATGTGGTAGTAAAAATTGAGAGGTGGTGAAGATTGCAGTGGTGGTCTAGCTTTATTAACAGCAGAATAATAAAGAATAAATATCCCTGACAATGCAACTTAGTTATAATGAGTTGGAGTGTGCAACGCAGGCAGATGCGCTCTGCAAATGTCTTGGCACTAGTGGGACTATAGCAAAGTCCAATAGCCACGTATAGGATGCCACTAGGTACACTGAGTGTTTGCTAGTATAATGGCTAAGTTAAAATTAGTTGGAGTGTGCAACGCAGGCAGATGCGCTCTGCAAATGTCTTGGCACTAGTGGGACTATAGCAAAGTCCAATAGCCACGTATAGGATGCCACTAGGTACACTGAGTGTTTGCTAGTATAATGGCTTACTTATAATTAGTTGGAGTGTGCAACGCAGGCAGATGCGCTCTGCAAATGTCTTGGCACTAGTGGGACTATAGCAAAGTCCAATAGCCACGTATAGGATGCCACTAGGTACACTGAGTGTTTGCTAGTATAATGGCTTACTTATAATTAGTTGGAGTGTGCAACGCAGGCAGATGCGCTCTGCAAATGTCTTGGCACTAGTGGGACTATAGCAAAGTCCAATAGCCACAGATAGGATGCCACTAGGTACACTGAGTGTTTGCTAGTATAATGGTTTACTTATAATTAGTTGGAGTGTGCAACGCAGGCAGATGCGCTCTGCAAATGTCTTGGCACTAGTGGGACTATAGCAAGGTCCAATAGCCACGTATAGGATGCCACTAGGTACACTGAGTGTTTGCTAGTATAATGGCTTACTTATAATTAGTTGGAGTGTGCAACGCAGGCAGATGCGCTTTGCAAATGTCTTGGCACTAGTGGGACTATAGCAAAGTCCAATAGCCACGTATAGGATGCCACTAGGTACACTGAGTGTTTGCTAGTATAATGGCTTACTTATAATTAGTTGGAGTGTGCAACGCAGGCAGATGCGCTCTGCAAATGTCTTGGCACTAGTGGGACTATAGCAAGGTCCAATAGCCACGTATAGGATGCCACTAGGTACACTGAGTGTTTGCTAGTATAATGGCTTACTTATAATTAGTTGGAGTGTGCAACGCAGGCAGATGCGCTCTGCAAATGTCTTGGCACTAGTGGGACTATAGCAAAGTCCAATAGCCACGTATAGGATGCCACTAGGTACACTGAGTGTTTGCTAGTATAATGGCTAAGTTAAAATTAGTTGGAGTGTGCAACGCAGGCAGATGCGCTCTGCAAATGTCTTGGCACTAGTGGGACTATAGCAAAGTCCAATAGCCACATATAGGATGCCACTAGGTACACTGAGTGTTTGCTAGTAAAATTGCTTAGTTTAAAAAAGTTGGAGTGTGCAATGCAGGCAGACGTGCTCTGCAAATGTCTTTGCACTAGTGGGACTATAGCAAAGTCCAATAGCCACAGATAGGATGCCACTAGGTACACTGAGTTTTTGCTAGTATAATGGCTTACTTATAATTAGTTGGAGTGTGCAACGCAGGCAGATGCGCTCTGCAAATGTCTTGGCACTAGTGGGACTATAGCAAGGTCCAATAGCCACGTATAGGATGCCACTAGGTACACTGAGTGTTTGCTAGTATAATGGCTTACTTATAATTAGTTGGAGTGTGCAACGCAGGCAGATGCGCTCTGCAAATGTCTTGGCACTAGTGGGACTATAGCAAGGTCCAATAGCCACGTATAGGATGCCACTAGGTACACTGAGTGTTTGCTAGTATAATGGCTTACTTATAATTAGTTGGAGTGTGCAACGCAGGCAGATGCGCTCTGCAAATGTCTTGGCACTAGTGGGACTATAGCAAAGTCCAATAGCCACAGATAGGATGCCACTAGGTACACTGAGTGTTTGCTAGTATAATGGCTTACTTATAATTAGTTGGAGTGTGCAACGCAGGCAGATGCGCTCTGCAAATGTCTTGGCACTAGTGGGACTATAGCAAGGTCCAATAGCCACGTATAGAATGCCACTAGGTACACTGAGTGTTTGCTAGTATAATGGCTTACTTATAATTAGTTGGAGTGTGCAACGCAGGCAGATGCGCTCTGCAAATGTCTTGGCACTAGTGGGACTATAGCAAGGTCCAATAGCCACGTATAGGATGCCACTAGGTACACTGAGTGTTTGCTAGTATAATGGCTTACTTATAATTAGTTGGAGTGTGCAACGCAGGCAGATGCGCTCTGCGCTCTGCAAATGTCTTGGCACTAGTGGGACTATAGCAAAGTCCAATAGCCACAGATAGGATGCCACTAGGTACACTGAGTGTTTGCTAGTATAATGGCTTACTTATAATTAGTTGGAGTGTGCAACGCAGGCAGATGCGCTCTGCAAATGTCTTGGCACTAGTGGGACTATAGCAAAGTCCAATAGCCACGTATAGGATGCCACTAGGTACACTGAGTGTTTGCTAGTATAATGGCTAAGTTAAAATTAGTTGGAGTGTGCAACGCAGGCAGATGCGCTCTGCAAATGTCTTGGCACTAGTGGGACTATAGCAAAGTCCAATAGCCACGTATAGGATGCCACTAGGTACACTGAGTGTTTGCTAGTAAAATTGCTTAGTTTAAAAAAGTTGGAGTGTGCAATGCAGGCAGACGTGCTCTGCAAATGTCTTTGCACTAGTGGGACTATAGCAAAGTCCAATAGCCACAGATAGGATGCCACTAGGTACACTGAGTGTTTGCTAGTATAATGGCTTAGTTATAATGAGTTGGAGTGTGCAGAGGACAGGAGGGTACAGTGGCAGGATTGTGGTGCTCTGGGTAGAGGAATGGAAGCCTGCCTTTCTATTCCCTCCTAATGGTGAAATGCAGGGAGGAAATCCCTGACCTTGGCTACACAGATGCTGTTGCTGTTTGCAGGACCTGTCACCTATGGCTCTCTGACCCTGCCGGTTTGAGCCCTTAAAAGGACTGCTATAAAGTGCTCTCCCTATGCTGTCTAACGCTGTGTATGCAGCGCATACAGCTGTATCGGCTATAGGACTCAGGAGGACGGAGCTGCGACAGTGATGTCTGACACCAAAGACGCAGAAGGCAGATAATGGCGTCCGTGAAGAAAATGTCCGGTTTTATAATGCAGGGACATGTGACATGCAGATCCTATCACACATGCCGTTGCTTCTCTGGCTCAAAGTCAACTTAGCTGTGTGTGTGTCTGTGATTGGCTGACATGCTGGCCCGCCCCACAAGACGCGCGCACTTAGGGAAGGAAGACAAGAAAAAAAAAAAAAAATGGCGATCGCCATTATAGAAACAGCAGTGATCTGAAGGCGCTGTTCACGCACACTATACACTGAAATGTGATAATAGTTTGATTCACAGAGTGACTTACACTATTACAGCAGAAACCAAGCTATGATTTAGCTGTTTTTTGGCTGCTAGAACCGTTCTCGAACGTTTCTAGAACTATCGAGCTTTTGCAAAAAGCTCGAGTTCTAGTTCGATCTAGAACATGCCCCAAAATCACTCGAGCCTAGAACTGGAGAACCACGAACCACGAACCGCGCTCAACTCTATCCAGGAGCTTTGGTTCCCTGAGTTTCCAATAGCAAATGTCTAGAAAAAACTCTGTCCATTGGCACAACTCAGCAAGAAAACGAGAAGACCGAGAAGATATATTTCATTTATCTTAATGCCACCTTATTAACAGCACTAAACCCTTCTATTATGTCCCTTAGCCTTTTGAGCTTATCCTCTGGTAAGCGGAAGACCATGCCTCTGGTATCGATCTCAGTGCCTAAAAACTGTATTATAGTAGCCAATCAGAATACAAAAGGATGCATAGGAAGCGTGACTTTATTTCAATATTTTAAAACAATCCAATAAAATGAAGAAAAGTCACTCATACAAGATCCACAGAAGTTGTATAATACATACATAAATCAAAACACTATAAGGCCTGTTTCACACGTCAGTGATTCTGGTACGTTTGTGCTTTTTTTTAAACATAACAGAATCACTGAGATACGCAGATCCATTATAATGAATGGGTCTGCTCACACATCAGTGATTTTTCACTGCACGTGTCTCCGTGCGGCGTACCCGCGTGTCCGTGATTGCTGCACGGAGACATGTCCATTTTTTTCTGGCATCACTGATAGGATGTCCATAAGGTGGCAGCAGAGCATAACAGAAAAAGGTGCCTATTGTGCACTGAAAAGACCCAATGTGATGCACCAGACATATAGAGCCCTAATGGATTCACAAATATAAGATATATCATGAATGACTACTGCATAATGAACGCTAGTATGAAAAAAGAAAGGAATCCATAAAAATAAATAATAAATGGTGCACATATGTTAGAGCCCCACCGAAGGACAAAAAAAGTCTGATGGAAATAGAGAGCATATAGGAACAATAAGAATGTGCAACAGAGAGGAAGGTGAGAATGCAGGATCAATCACTGCCTGTCAGATATTAATAATCAGGGAAATAACTCTGGAGCAGACGCACAAATTAGGGTCTTACCTGGTAAGGTAACAAATAATTAATAGTAGTTGCACTCACCTATTAAGGTTGTGCCAGTCACAACCCCTAAATGCACGTTACAAATGGCGACAGCCGCAGCCCCTAGTAGAAGAGCAATAACGTATAGGAGGAAAATCGGGTGCGTGCCGCGCTGTCACCAAAGGAAACTGATGTTAATTATTTCATCTCTTTATTCTTTTTTCCGGTCAATGTGTTTCAGAGATCACTGTCTCCTTCATCAGGGCAAAAAAAGAACAGTATGCAATCAAAGGAGGAAGAACCTCTATATATACACATATGGAGCTACGTCAGAGGACTGACTGCTGTATTTCAAATACTGCCGGGATGGTCAACTGTTACAATACCGGCCATAAAAGTTCTCAAGTGATATATTGAGAAACATTTATAAAATCACTGGGGTATAGTGTTTCAAATTTCATCAGCTTTTTGAGACAAAAATCAGAAAAAGAAGAAGGACAAAATGAAAAAAAGAAAAAAAAGAAGAAAAAAAAACCAAAAAGGGAGCATTGAGCTCCAGACCCTGTATTGAGTCTTAGAAGTGTAGTGACAAGTGCATCTGTCCACAACCCTGTAAGGGTGAACGGGATGACGGACAAGAAAAATTATGTTCGTGGCAAAAAATGGTGGTGTTGCTATATAAAATTGCATTAAGAATAAAGAAAGGAAAAATTTCTTTATAAAAGTAGTGACGAAAAAAGTGGAAAAAAGGGGAGTGTAAGCCATTTTACTAATAAATAGTGATGAGCGAGCATGCTTGTTACTACTCGGTACTCGCACGAGTATCACTGTACTCGGTCTACTCGACGGGGACCGAGTAATCTCGCGATACTCGTGCTGTACTCGTGGTCTTCATCCCTGCATGTTGGCGCTCTTTTGAGAGCCAGCCCTCATGCAGGGATTGGCTGGCAGACCACTGCAATGCCACAGCCCTGTTAGTTGTGGAATTGCAGTGATTGGCCGGCCTGCACAGCGTGACCGAGCCTTTATACCGGCGGGCGCGCTGTGCTCTGCTCACAGCTATCCAGACAGTCAGTGCAGGGAGAGGGTCGCTACTTCAGGGAAAGGTTTGCGGCCCTTTATAGCTATTTCCGTAGCAGGGCTGCAAACAGTGTGACCAAAAGTCCTTCTCAGGACTATTCTAGTTGTATACAGGCAGGCAGGGTATAGCCAGGTCGGAGTACAGTAGCAGAGTCCTTCTCAGGACTATTGTTGCTGTATACAGGCAGGGTATAGCCAGGTTGGAATACAGGCTAGTGACCAAAAGAGTCCTTGTCAGGACTATTGTAGCAGTATACAGGCAGGCAGGCAGGCAGGCAGGGTATATAGCCATTCCTAGTGGTGACCGTATACCAGCCTTCATCATATCTGGGGCTGGTGTACACAGTCTAAAACAGTCCTGATAGTGTCAGACTTCTCAGCAATTGTCGCTCCTAAAACCTGTTAGGTTCTTAGTGCGTCCGTGCTTGCATTTAAAAACCGCACGTGTGTGCCTGTCGGTGGCAGCGTACAGGTGCACTTGTGTGCGTTTTTACCAAACTATTATATAACGCACAAGTGTAGTGTATAATACACGTCAGTCAGCAGTGGCTGATAGTGTCAGAGTTCTCGTCATTAATTTTTGCTCCTAAAACCTGTGTTAGGTTCTTAGTGCGTCCGTGCTTGCATTTAAAAACCGCACGTGTGTGCCTGTCGGTGGCAGCGTACAGGTGCACTTGTGTGCGTTTTTACCAAACTATTATATAACGCACAAGTGTAGTGTATAATACACGTCAGTCAGCAGTGGCTGATAGTGTCAGAGTTCTCGTCATTAATTTTTGCTCCTAAAACCTGTTAGGTTCTTAGTGCGTCCGTGCTTGCATTTAAAAACCGCACGTGTGTGCCTGTCGGTGGCAGCGTACAGGTGCACTTGTGTGCGTTTTTACCAAACTATTATATAACGCACAAGTGTAGTGTATAATACACGTCAGTCAGCAGTGGCTGATAGTGTCAGAGTTCTCGTCATTAATTTTTGCTCCTAAAACCTGTTAGGTTCTTAGTGCGTCCGTGCTTGCATTTAAAAACCGCACGTGTGTGCCTGTCGGTGGCAGCGTACAGGTGCACTTGTGTGCGTTTTTACCAAACTATTATATAACGCACAAGTGTAGTGTATAATACACGTCAGTCAGCAGTGGCTGATAGTGTCAGAGTTCTCATCATTAATTTTTGCTCCTAAAACCTGTTAGGTTCTTAGTGTGTCCGTGCTTGCATTTAAAAACCGCACGTGTGTGCCTGTCGGTGGCAGCGTACAGGTGCACAATTTGCACAAACTTTGATATAACGCCCAAGTCTAGTGAATACACGTCAGCACAGCATTGCAAAATGCGCAAGGGCGTTGGCAAGGAACAAGGAAGAGGACGTGATGGTGGTGCAGGCAGAGGCCGAGGTCGTGGGCAAGCTCTAATTTTGCCACAACAAAGGGCCACATCTAGTCGCTCGCACGTCCTGTCCCAAATTCTTAGGGACCGCAGCAGTACACCGCTCTTGAACCAAGACCAGTGTCAACAGGTTGTTAGTTGGATAGCGGATAATGCTTCCAGTCAGATTGGCACCACCACAAACACTCTGTCTTCCACACGGTCAAGTGTCAGTAGCCGTGATACTGCACCGCACATTTCAGAACCTGATCCTCCTTCCTACCACAAGGCTGAGTACACGTCCTCGGACATTAATGATCCCACACTTGGACACTCGGAAGAGCTGTTCACGTTTCCATTCGCACATTCTGGCCTCTCGCCAGCTCATGTTGAAGTGGGTCATGAGGAGATCGTATGTACAGATGGCCAAATATTTGAGCAGCCACGTTCTCACGAAGTTGGCAACGTGTCTCAACAAGGGGTGGACGATGATGAGACACAATTGTCAGGAAGTCAGGAGGAGGAGCAGGGTGCGGAAGAGGAAGACGACGTGGTGGATGATCCAGTAACTGACCCAACCTGGCAGGAGGATATGCAGAGCGAGGACAGCAGTGCACAGGGGGAGGGAGGCGTAGCATCCCAACAGGCAGTAAGAAGCAGGGTGGTGGCTCCAGGCAGAAGTCAGGCAACCATTCCCCGGAACAACAACACGACACAAGGTGCCTGTACAAATGTTAGGTCTTCCCGAGTCTGGCAGTTTTTTAAGTTGGATCCAGATGATTCTAAAAAGGCCATTTGCAACACCTGCCGTGCCAGCATCAGCAGGGGTACCAAAACTAGCAGCCTGACCACCACCAGCATGATCAGGCACATGTCAGCCAAGCACCCGACTTTGTGGGAAGTACAACAGAGTCGAGGAGCAGTGCTTGCTAATGTCACTGCTACGTCTTCGCTGGTTGTGCATGCGAGCCAATCCCCTGTCCATGCTGCCTGCGAACAAGCCTCCTCCGGTCCTGCACCTGCAGTTGCCTACTCAGAAATAACACCATCATCAAGCACGTCCTTGTCCCAGCGCAGCGTTCAGTTATCCATTCAGCAAACCTTTGAACGCAGGCGCAAATACACTGCCAACACCCCACATGCCACAGTTCTAAATGCTAACATTTCGCGACTGCTTGCGCTGGAAATGTTGCCTTTTAGGCTGGTGGAGACAGAAGCATTCCGCGACCTGATGGCGGCAGCTGTCCCACGTTACTCGGTCCCCAGCCGCCACTATTTCTCCCGGTGTGCCGTCCCCGCGTTGCATAACCACGTGTCCCAAAACATCACACGTGCCCTGAACAACGCTGTTTCACCCAAAGTCCACCTAACCACAGACACGTGGACAAGTGCTTGTGGGCAAGGCCGCTACATCTCGTTGACGGCACACTGGGTTAATATTGTGGAAGCTGGGACCCAGTCTGAGCGAGGGACGGAACACGTCCTTCCCACACCAAGGTTTGCAGGCCCTACCTCAGTCAGTGTTTCACCCACACTCTACAGCTCCGGAATGTCATGCTCTTCAGCCTCCTCCTCCTCCTGCGCATCCTCATCCACTGTACCCTCCACACCAGTCCCAAGCTGGAAGCACTGCAGCACTGCCTCGGCGAAGCGGCAACAGGCTGTGCTGAAGCTAATCTGCATAGGTGACAAACCCCACAATGCAGAAGAGCTGTGGACAGCTCTGAAACAGCAGGCAGATCACTGGCTCACACCTCTGAACCTAAAGCCAGGAAAGGTCGTGTGTGACAATGGCCGGAACCTGGTGGCGGCTTTGAGGCGAGGCCAGCTGACACATGTTCCATGCGTGGCCCATGTGCTCAACCTCGTGGTTCAGCGGTTTCTAAAGTCATACCCAGAGCTGTCTGATCTGCTGGTAAAAGTTCGCCGCCTGTCTGCACATTTTCGAAAGTCACCTACTGCTTCAGCCGGCCTTGCCGGCTTTCAGCGCAGTTTGCATCTTCCGGCTCACAGACTGGTGTGTGATGTCCCCACGCGTTGGAATTCAACTCTGCACATGTTGGTCAGGATATGTGAGCAGAAGAGGGCAGTTGTTGAGTACCTGCATCACCTAAGCCGTCGGGAAATGGGTCAAACTCCACACATAACACCTGAGGAGTGGAGATGGATGTCCGACCTATGTACCATCCTCCAAAACTTTGAGGACTCCACCAAGATGGTGAGTGGTGATGACGCCATTATTAGCGTCACCATACCGCTACTCTGCCTTCTAAAACGGTCTCTGCTCAAAACCAAACATGATGCATTGCAGGCGGAGCGCGATGAGTTGCAGCAAGAAACAGTAGTGGGTGTGGGTGATAACACACAGCCCAGCCTCGTCTCATCACAACGTGCAGTGGAGGACTATGACGAGGAGGAGGATGAAGACATGGAGCAAATCTCCGGCCAAATTGAGGATATGACATGCACACCAGTCATATCCTCGGTTCAGCGTGGCTGGCCAGAGGACAGGGTAGATGAGGAGGAGGAGGAGGAGGAGGAGGACAGCATGTTCAGTCAACGTGTTGGTCAGGCTACTGAAGTCCTGGCTGTTAAGAGTCTGGCGCACATGGCTGACTTTATGGTAAGCTGCCTGTCTCGTGACCCTCGCGTTAAGAACATCTTGGCCGACAATCATTACTGGTTGGTAACACTGTTAGACCCACGCTACAAGGAGAACTTTATGTCTCTTATTCCCGAGGCGGAGAGGTCAACCAAAATGCAGCAGTTCCGGAAGGCCATAGTCACGGAAGTAGGCAAAGCATTCCCCTCACAAAACGCTAGCGGCATAGGTCAGGAATCAGTGGACAACCAAGGCGTACAGCCGAGAGAGGCACAAGTCCAATCCGCCAGAGGTAGGGGAACAGTCTTTAAGATGTGGGACAGTTTTCTCAGCCCCTCACGTACCACAGCCCCTGAGGTGCGGGGTAGTGCCACAAGAAATCCTAAGTTTGCCCAGATGCTCAAGGAGTACCTTGCAGATCGAACAACTGTACTCCGACATTCCTCTGTGCCTTACAATTATTGGGTATCCAAGGTGGACACGTGGCATGAATTGGCTCTCTACGCCTTGGAAGTCCTGGCCTGCCCTGCCGCTAGCGTTTTGTCAGAGCGTGTTTTTAGTGCCGCAGGTGGAATCATTACAGATAAACGCACCCGCCTGTCAACTGAAAATGCTGACAGGCTGACTCTGATCAAGATGAACAAGGGTTGGATTGGGCCAGACTTCACCACACCACCAGCAAATGAGAGCGGAATTTAAAGTTTTTAACGGGAATTTGCCATGTACCTCCAGTCACCCATGGGTACACACTTCTGGACTTTGGATAATCGCTGGACTGCTCCTCCTTCTCCTCATGCGCCACCATGATGACCGTTACAAGAGTTAGGCCTTTGTTTCAGGTATACCCCCAGTGGTAAATTTTTTCGCCCATTCTTTGCAGAATGGACATTACAACGACAGGAGACCCGCTCCTTTGCAATGGGAACAATGTTTTGAGGCCCTCATGCACGTCTCTATGCAGGGACAACGTGGAGCCTCCCAATTTTTGGCTGCCCTGCCAAAGGGCTATACTATAATACACCCACTTCCTGACAATGGACACTTAATGTTTTGAGGCCCTCATGCACGTCTCTATCCAGGGACAACGTGGAGCCTCCCAATTTTTGGCTGCCCTGCCAAAGGGCTATACTACAAAAGACCCACTTCCTGACAATGGACACTTAATGTTTTGAGGCCCTCATGCACGTCTCTATCCAGGGACAACGTGGAGCCTCCCAATTTTTGGCTGCCCTGCCTAAGGGCTATACTATAATACACCCACTTCCTGACAATGGACACTTAATGTTTTGAGGCCCTCATGCACGTCTCTATCCAGGGACAACGTGGAGCCTCCCAATTTTTGGCTGCCCTGCCAAAGGGCTATACTACAAAAGACCCACTTCCTGACAATGGACACTTAATGTTTTGAGGCCCTCATGCACGTCTCTATCCAGGGACAACGTGGAGCCTCCCAATTTTTGGCTGCCCTGCCTAAGGGCTATACTATAATACACCCACTTCCTGACAATGGACACTTAATGTTTTGAGGCCCTCATGCACGTCTCTATCCAGGGACAACGTGGAGCCTCCCAATTTTTGGCTGCCCTGCCAAAGGGCTATACTATAATACACCCACTTCCTGACAATGGACACTTAATGTTTTGAGGCCCTCATGCACGTCTCTATCCAGGGACAACGTGGAGCCTCCCAATTTTTGGCTGCCCTGCCAAAGGGCTATACTACAAAAGACCCACTTCCTTCCAATGGGCACTTCAGGTTTACAGGCCCTCATGCACGTCTCTATCCAGGGACAACGTGGAGCCTCCCAATTTTTGGCTGCCCTGCCTAAGGGCTATACTATAATACACCCACTTCCTGACAATGGACACTTAATGTTTTGAGGCCCTCATGCATGTCTCTATCCAGGGACAACGTGGAGCCTCCCAATTATTGGCTGCCCTGCCAAAGGGCTATACTACAAAAGACCCACTTCCTTCCAATGGGCACTTCAGGTTTACAGGCCCTCATGCACGTCTCTATCCAGGGACAACGTGGAGCCTCCCAATTTTTGGCTGCCCTGCCAAAGGGCTATACTACAAAAGACCCACTTCCTTCCAATGGGCACTTCAGGTTTACAGGCCCTCATGCACGTCTCTATCCAGGGACAACGTGGAGCCTCCCAATTTTTGGCTGCCCTGCCTAAGGGCTATACTATAATACACCCACTTCCTGACACTGGACACTTAATGTTTTGAGGCCCTCATGCACGTCTCTATCCAGGGACAACGTGGAGCCTCCCAATTTTTGGCTGCCCTGCCTAAGGGCTATACTACAATAGACCCACTTCCTTACAATGGGCACTTCAGGTTTACAGGCCATCATGCACGTCTGTATGCAGGGGCATTGGTGAACCTCACAATTTTGGACTGCCCTGGCAAAGGAAAATACTACAAAGACTCAGTTCCTCAAAATGGGCACATTAGACTCAGAGGCCTTTATGTACGTCTCTTCTCAGGGACATCGGAGTGCCACACAATGTTTTACGTAAAATCTTTCATGTATTGATCTCAAAAAGTAACATACATTAGCTCTATCTCACTATTGGGTATGTGCCCTTAACATTTCCGCTATGAAAAATCATTTTGGTGTCATTTTGGAAGGTTTTCTGGTGAGTCCGTAAAAATGGCGTAAAACGCGGACAAAATTATTCACAGCTGTGACTTTTGAGTGATAAATGCTTCAAGGGGTCTTCCCCATGCTGTCGCCATGTCATTTGAGCACTCTTCGGAGACTTTTGTGCCATTTTTAGGGTTTCTACATGCTGCCGGTGGTCATTTCACAAAAATACTCGGGTCTCCCATAGGATAACATTGGGCTCGGTGCTCGGGCCGAGTACACGAGTATCTTGGGAGGCTCGGCCCGAGCTTCGAGCACCCGAGCTTTTTAGTACTCGCTCATCACTACTAATAAACTTAAAAAATAAAAATAAATTGAATAAAAATCATGAATGTTGTGTTATAACAGGAAATTCGGTGTAAGAATGAATATCCGGGATGAGAGTTCAGCGAATGAGTTATAGAAATTGTTACAAAAAGGAGTGTGTACGGTTTATGCGTAAATTTTCAGAATGCGTACATGAAAATTATATGTATGTGAGAATGTCCCCCATGCTTTGTAAAAAGTTATTTATGAAAATGTAAATAAAATATATAAAAATGCCTAATTATTTATAATTTATGAGAAAGATATATATGTATGGAAGAATGTTATAAGGTGTCCAAGAACCATAAAGAAAAAGGGTGCATATATAATGTTAGAGGTCTAGAGTTCCACCAGGCTATATCACCCCTAAAGAAATAGAAAGAAGACCTTACTACCTGTGTACCCCAAAAAAAGCTATATTTCTTAGCCAGGATTATGGTGGAGATATGCACAAGTGAAATAAGAATATAAAGTAATACAATAAGATTATAAAACCAATATGTGTGCATTCATGCACCACCCGGTACGCTACCCTTGCCAAATTGCTCACTCTAGATCCCCACACGATCCATGAAGCCGTTCCCCCGGTCACACCGCCTGCTGCCGGTTCCCACTCATCCCTGGGGGAGTTAGGCGAGTGGTATCGAGAGCTACATGTCGGCACTGATGATACCCCCATACACCACAAGGAAGGGGTATACCGGGTGGTACAGGAGTATGAGCGGGTTTTTAGCAAGCACCCTCTAGATTTTGGGCAGATTAAAGGGGTTCAACACCACATCCCTACCGGTACACACTCCCCTATTAAAGAGAGATACAGGCCTATTCCCCCTGCGCACTACCAATGCGCCAAAGACATGTTGAGGAACATGAAGGAGGCAGTGGTTATTAGGGACAGCTGTAGTCCCTGGGCCGCTCCGTTGGTGCTGGTTAAGAAGAAGGATGGCACCATGCGGATGTGTGTGGATTACCGGAAGATTAACCAGATAACGCATAAGGATGCTTACCCTCTGCCCCGCATCAAAGAGTCCCTGGCCTCGCTGAGAACCGCTAACTACTTCTCCACCCTTGACCTCACCAGCGGGTACTGGCAGGTGGCCGTGGCACCGGAAGACCGAGAGAAGACTGCCTATGGGACCGTTTTGCTGTACTTGGATGATGTGATTGTGTACTCACAGACGTATGAAGCCCACCTGGAGCACCTAGCCGAGGTGTTCGCGTCCCTTGCCAAGTATGGGATGAAGTTGAAGCCCTCAAAGTGTCATCTGCTGAAACCCAGAGTGCAGTACCTAGGACATGTGGTTGGTGCGGAAGGTGTCGCCCCCAACCCCGAGAAGATCACCGCCATCCAAGACTGGCCGAGACCGACCACAGTGAGGGAAGTGAGGCAGTTTCTGGGCCTGGTGGGATATTACCGTCGCTTCATTAAGGGGTACACAAAGATGGCTGTCCCCATGCAAGACCTCCTCGTAGGACAGACCAAGGGTGGTAGATCCCTAGTAGCCCCATTGGTGTGGGAAGAAAAGCATGAGGAATCCTTCCGCCAGCTGAGAACAGCCCTGACCGGAGAGGAAATCCTAGCGTACCCTGACTACAGCCGCCCATTCATCCTCTACACCGACGCCAGCAATGTGGGCTTGGGGGCTGTTCTATCCCAGGTCCAAGACAGAAGGGAAAAGGTAATAGCTTATGCTAGCCGAAAACTCCGACCGACTGAGAGGAACCCTGAGAACTACATCTCCTTCAAGCTTGAGCTCTTGGCACTGGTGTGGGCTATCACCGAGCGGTTCCGCCATTACCTGGCAGCAGCCAAGTTCACCGCGTACACAGACAATAACCTGCTGACCCATCTAGATACGGCCAAGCTGGGCGCGTTGGAGCAGCGATGGGTGACCAGGTTAGCCAACTACGATTTCACCATCAAGTACCGGGCCGGCCGTACCAACGTCAATGCCAATGCACTCTCCCGGATGCCCCACCTGTCGGAAGAGGGGCCAGAGGATGATGACCTCGAAGAGATCGAGTTGCCTGCATTTCACCGGCCATTCACTGAGAAGGTGCACGTCTACCAACAACGGGTGAACCTGGATCCGCTGCCCCGACAGGACTGGCAGGAAGCTCAGGACCAGGCACCTGCTGTCCGCCTGGTCAAGACTCTAGTGGAACAGGGTTCTGCTGGGATAGACCCTGCTGCCCCTGCCGAAGCCCAACGTCTGTGGCAAGAACGGACCCGGCTATACCTACACCAGGGGAAGTTGTATCGCGAGCTGATTAATCCAAAGACTCACGAGAAGATCCGCCAGCTGGTGATTCCCCAGGCTAACGTGCCCACCGTCCTGCAAGCATACCATGATGGTGCAGTGCACTTCGGGTGGAAGAAGCTAGAGATGTTGTTAAGAGAGCGGTTCTATTGGAGTGGAATGCGGGAATCTGTGGAGGCCTGGTGCCGAGAATGTGGCCCTTGCGCATTGAGAAGGAAGGACGAGGCCAGCCAGAAGGCACCCCTACACCCGATCATTACACACCAACCGCTGGAGCTGGTTGCCCTTGACCATGTAAAGCTCACCCCCAGCCGAAGTGGGTACACCTACGCTCTGACCATCGTAGACCACTACTCGAGGTTCCTGGTGGTTGTCCCAGTTAAGGACTTAACCGGCCGCACCGCTGCTAAGGCTTTCCAGGCTTATTTCTGTTGACCGCATTGGTACCCGGAGAGGGTGCTTACCGACCAGGGTCCGGCCTTTGAAGCAGAGGTATTCCAGGAATTCTGCCAGTTGTACGGCTGCAAGAAAATCCGGACCACGCCTTACCACGCCCAAACCAATGGCATTTGTGAAAAGATGAACCACTTGGTCCTGGGCCTCCTCAAGACGTTACCACTGGAAGAGCGGAACCTGTGGCTGGAGAAGCTACCTGACCTGGTCGATATGTACAACAACATCCCTTCCAGCTCTACGAAATTCACTCCAGCATACCTGATGAGAGCTCGTCCCGGCCGGCTACCAGTGGATCTGGAAATGGGCTTGGAAGCTTCAGAAGCACTCCTGTCGACAGCTGAATGGGACACTCGGCGGAGGACACAGTACCGACAGGTCCAGGAGTATGTTGAAAAGAACTTGTGCCAGAGTCGGGGACAACAGGAGCAGTGCTTCAACAAGAAGGCGCCTGCCGGTTCCTTCCAACCTGGGGATGTAGTGCTGAAGCGGAAAAGAAGGGCCCACAAGCTGGATGATCAATGGGAAAAAACCCCGTATGTAGTCCAGCCCACAGGATGGGAGAATGGGAAGGCCTACCAGATCAGCCGTGACCAGGGGGGGACTTTGGCCACGGTTTCCCGAGACCACCTGAAGAAGTGCCCACCAGCATTGAGAGTAGCGGATGAGGCTCCAGTTCCCAGTCCAGTGGAGAAGGAAAAAGAGGTAATCCACACCATGATGGGTGATTTTCCAGCAGACTGGCCTACACAGAACGGTGCGGTGATCCTTCCAGTGATACTGTTCCCACAACCCGTGGATGAAGAAATGATGGAAATGGTTAACCGCGAGCCAGTGCCCAGGGATGTACCTGTACCCAGCTCCCCTACGCCTCCGCCTGCCCCACATGATAGCAGGGAGGAGGAACTGACTGTTCCCTCTGCCCCACTGCCTGTCACCACTGACACCGGACCCCGAAGGTCCACTCGCCCCAACCTAGGTAGACCCCCACTTAGGTACAGGGAAACTACTCTTTAAAAGGGGGGGCTTTATGTGTTGAGTGTACCAGTTTGAAAGTTTTAAATGATAAGTAAAGATGATCAACCAAAGAAGTTTACCTGATTGAACCGTGATTAAACCGGCCGTTGCCGGCAACTGTTGTCCCCGTAGGGACTGTGCAACCATTGCGTAAGGAACTGCTTACGGACAAGCCCGAGAACTTGCAGGGCAACCACAAACTTAGTGCAATGTAAATAAAAATGTTTGTTGGCTTGACACCGTTACCGCCTCCGGAGAGGCTGATTTGGGAGGATGGGCCTGGAGGAAAGGGATGGCCTAGGCCCGCCACTACCGTAACCGGTGGCGATCCTCCGGGGGTTCAGGGGTCCCCTTGGACGTGGGCCCCCTGAAAGAGACAGAACCCGCTCGGGCAACTTGGTGCTGGACTGGGGTCAAGGGGTGCTGCCCGCTTCTTAGGGGCAGCATCAGGGCCAGGTTGTTTGGGTGGGAGAAGAGCGGAAGCTGTACCGTTGTAAAATGTTTATGATGCTTTTACATGTTTTACCGTTTTATTCTTTTTCAGTTGTGAAAATAAAACCGCTGATGGACGGGCAGCCCGCGGACGGTCTGCATTTTACTATAGGGGAATGTGGCGCCCTGGACAAGCCAGGTCGTCACAGGTACTACACCAACACACTC
Organism: Anomaloglossus baeobatrachus; assembly: GCF_048569485.1. NCBI lineage: Eukaryota > Metazoa > Chordata > Amphibia > Anura > Aromobatidae > Anomaloglossus > Anomaloglossus baeobatrachus. Next base: position 469,060 of record NW_027441928.1, on the reverse strand, counting down.
TACACTCCGGCTAGGCACACCGAAGCTAAACACAAATCCTAGTTGCCTTCCTCCAGGGGCTGATGTCCACACCAGGGGGTGGGCCAGGCGGTTGATCCCACCCACCGAGGAGTTCACAGTCCTGGAGGCGGGAAAAGGAGTCAGATTAGAGATCAGTTTTGGAGTTAGAGAAGTGAAGAGGAAAGGAGACTGACCGTGTCCGGGTGTGTGGCCCGGGCACTCAGCAAGGTTGGCAGATGGTGGTGACCTTCTGCAGGAGAGGCTGATTGGAGTGAACCGTACGGACCGGGGATGGGCGGTGGCCCGCCGGTACCAGATCGGGGAGTGAAGAGAAGCCAGCACCATCCGGCAGGGCCTACGGACCCCGACCAGGCTAGGAGTCGCCGTAAAACCGGTCAAATCCGTTAGCGACAGGAACCTCCAGGGTTTCCCAGCAGTCAAGACCCGATTGAAGGCAACAGCTCACACCGTAGAGGGAAGCACAGTCACCGCCAAGGCTACAGTTCCCAGGGCCAGAGCCTGCGGGCAAAAGGGGCTCCCTCAGCATCCATCCAAGCTGGGGAGCGGGTTACCGGTGGGAAGCCCGCTAGATTTTGGGGGAATAAAAGGGGTCCAACACCACATCCCCACAGGTGCACACCCACCCATCAAAGAGAGCTATAAGCCAATACCACCTTCACATTGCCAGTGTACCAAGGACATGTTGAGCAACATGAAGGCGGCTGGGGTTATCCGTGACAGTTGTAGCCTTTGGGCAGCTCTGTTGATCCTGTTAAAAAAGAAGGACGGCACCACTCCCCGTATAGAGGAATCGCTAGCTGCATTGAGAACTGCAAATTATTTTTCTACCCTTGATCTCACTAGTCACTATTGGCAAGTGTCCGTTGCTGAGGCAGACCGGGAGAAGACCGCCTTCGCCACCCCTATGGGTCTCTGCGAGTTCAAAAGCATGCCCTTCGAGCTGTGCAATGCGCCAGGAACCTTCCAGAGGCTGATGGAATGCTGCTTGGGACAAGATTTTAGGGTGTATAAAAAGGGAGATTAGATCCCGTGATCCCAACGTATTGTTACACCTCTATAAATCACTTGTAAGGCTACATCTGGAATATGGGAACCAGTTTTGGGCTCCACATTTTAATAAGGACATTCAGAAGTTAGAGTCAGTTAAAAGGTGGGCAACTAGACTACTACAAGGAATGGAAGGCCTCCCATATGATGACAAGTTGAAAAAGTTATTAAGTGATTATTGGCTGCAATGGGGCTTTCTGGCTGGTGCCAGCCTCTCTTCTTAGCACACAGGAACCACAATCCCTACAGCATGCTTCAATGGATTCTCTCATCCCAGCCCAGTAAAACTACATATTTTACACAGTCATAAGCAGTTAAAAGGGATCTATTCTATTCAATTGCAAATGATCTAGATAAGACTGAGAATAAGATACTGCACGGGACATAGCAGAGTTGGTCAAGTTGAGTGGAGATGAGTTTGCTATTTGGCACAGCTTTTTGCATCAATAAAGCAAGTAAAAGGTGTGAAAGATAAAAAAAAGGGTGAAAGTGTGAAAAGTGAATTGGCCAAATTGAGGTGCATATAAAGTTTTTGCTTTCTTTCAATTCACTAATGGGGCTCATTTGAATCAGGTGAATTGAGTTCTGCTTTTGGAAACTGGGTTAAGAAGGGGTGCACCGGTCCTGGAGGTACTGCAATACCAGGTCAATGCGTGCAGTGGACAGAGCAAGATTTTTTCCATCTCCTTGTTCTAAAAATCCATTTAATATATGGTCCCCAGAGAGGGGACGTATCAGATATTAAACTGATAAGAACAGATTTAATTTTTTTTTTTTTCTGTTTATCAGTAGGACTTCAAAATAACAAAGGTGATCGCCTCCCGTTGCCTGGGAACCGTCCAGGCACAAGAGGGCTATGTGTCACCAGAAGGCGCACACACTTCCTCAAGGCCGGCAGACGTGCAATCCCAGGCACCTTCCAGTACCGACCAAGGTAGCGTCCTCCGAAACTACACTTGATCTTAGCCAAAAGGCCGAGAAGCTATAACCCGAATTGGTTACGGCCTTGAGTGGCACCCTGGCCTATACCGGACACATCTTAGGGAGAGGGAGACAAACCCACGCCTACAGAAGACATTTTGTCACCCAAGCCAACCCTTGAAAAGGCTGTTTTGCAGAGCAAAAACAAGAAGAATGGTGCTTTTTGCAGCCGCCGCCCACTGCAATGAATCTGAATAACTCCTCCTTTTGGACACAAGCACCTCCCCTCCCCCTTGCAGTCTTTCCAATTCATGATACAAAAAGACGGACGGACAGGACAGGACAGGACAGGCTGCCTGACTTTCCGTCACTGCCACCCTTTGCCATCCTTGCCCGTAGAAAGCCCTTTCATCATCCCCAAACCCTAATCTTTTCCCTTCCCTTCCCAGATGCGTCTCACTCCCTTTCATTAGGAAGTGAGCGCAGCCTTTTCTCCGTTCTGCACATGCGCGACGTTAAACACAAATGCGCAGGCGTGCGTTCCATTACCCTCACTGCATTCCACTCCCATACAGGAAGTGGGCGCAGCTATTACTACGGTCGCACATAAAAGAACCCACGGCCACCACTGCACATAGCTGACTCCACCACAGGACACCCACTTCTACACCAACGCAGGTAAGACAGGATCGGCACCTCTATGCTCCCGTTACAATCAGGCTCAGTCACCATGTGATAACGCTCTCAACTCTTTAGTTGCAGGCTCCCCTTGCATCACCTCCACTGGCTGTGCTGCCATTTCCTCTCCCACCTGGAAGGTATACTTTATTCCACTATTTTCCTGTTTCTCTCTTCCCCCTTTTCCCATAACCTACTTTTATCTGCATTTGTGGGGTATCTATATGCTATTTACATCATAGTTTTATTCATTAATAAGGAAGGGAAGAGTGCCCATGAGAGTGTTGAACTGCGGAGAGCAAGAGATTAAGCTGCTCCGATTTGCCACCATTGATAAGCTGTTCTCAGTAGATACACATGCTATCCAAACAGCAGCATCCACCATTGCTTCAGCCCACCCATTCAGTGACAGCTCACCAAGTCAGCCAGAGGAGTGGTGTAAGGAATTACACGTAGGCACTGACTCCACACCTTCACATCACAAGAAGGGGGTCTACAGGCTAGTGCAAGAATACGAGCAAGTCTTCAGCAAACATCCGCTAGACTTTTGAAGAATAAAAGGGGTCAAACACTACATCCCCACAAGTGCACACCCACCCATCAAAGAGAGATATAAGCCAAAACTACCTGCACATTACCAATGTACCAAGGACATGTTGAGCAACATGAAGGAGGCTGGGGTTATCCGTGACAGTTGTAGCCTCTGGGCAGCTCCGTTGGTCCTGTTAAAGAAGAAGGACAGCACCACTCCCCTGTATTGAGGAATAGCTAGCTGCATTGAGAACTGCAAATTATTTTTCTACCCTTGATCTCACTAGTCGCTATTGGCAAGTGTCCGTTGCTGAGGCAGACCGGGAGAAGACCGCCTTTGCCACCCCGATGGGTCTCTGCGAGTTCAAAAGCATGCCCTTCGAGCTGTGCAATTTGCCAGGAACCTTCCAGAGGCTGATGGAATGCTGCTTGGGACACCGAAACTTTGAAACGGTACTGCTATACCTTTATGATGTTATTGTTTATTCTAAAGCAAACAAGATTTTAGGGTGTATAAAAAGGGAGATTAGATCCGGTGATCCCAACGTATTGTTACCCCTCTATAAATCACTTGTAAGGCCACATCTGGAATATGGGGTAAAGTCCTGAGCAGGTTGATAACCATTGGTTTGAGCATGGTAGGGTGTAGTGCGCATCTTCCTGCATCGGTAAAAGCTGCAGAAGTCCTTGAAGATTTCCGCTTCAAAGGCTGTGCCTTGATCTGTGAGGACTCTCTCTGAGTAGCCATGAGGTCTGCATAAGTGTGCTTGGAAGACCTTCGCTGCAGCATGGGCCATTAGATCTTTGACTTGTACCACAACCATAAATCTCGAGTAGTTGTCTACCATCGTAAGTGCATACGTGAGCTCGCCTCGATATTCTGCAACAAAACTCCCTTTTTCGATTTCAGTTTCAGCAAACACTCCTCTTCCTGTAGAAAATATTTATCATTACCTAAGACAGTCATTCTAATGCATGACAATATTAAGGCAATTTAGTTAAAACTTGTTTTAACTCACCTTTAAGGGGATTGATGTATTTCATGGTCAATCCAGGTTTGTCAGTGATGGCACTGACATAATGTATGGCGTCTTTTTCGGGCGTTATCCTTTGCCTTTTCATTGTGAAAATCCAGTTGCCTATATCAAAGCAAATTCTACTACTTGTAAAGTATGCAGAAAATGAAATGTAGAACATATAACATCAACTGCTTAGGAACGCATCATAGGTTAGTACTTAAAAGGATATTGTCATGTTCTAGTCATAATGCAAGCTGGACATTTTTCATGTTACCCTGTAATCGCCGGCCTGTTCTAATGCTCACAAGCCAAGATATAGGCTCAGCTGCTAAGGCTTCCCTCTGCCTTCTGAATGAAACTTGAATATGTCTGGGTCACTGTGTATATAGCAGGTGCTCAGAAAAAATAGAAGTCAATTCAATAGAAATAGCTCTGGCACACTATAGTGATCAATAACGTAAGAAAAGAACTCTTGGAATGCTGAAAATTCTTTATTTGTGCAAAAGGATAATTCATCCAACGTTTCGACCTTGTTTTTAGGTCTTTATCAAGGATAAAGTTATCTAAGATCATAAAGGGTTACAAAACCATATAAACACGTAATTAGTACATAGTACAACATAACAGTACAATATATTGCTACTTGAGAGTACAATGGGTCAAATGACCATGATGCACATACAAAAAATTTTTCCAAAGCCATAGTGAAAACATTTGTACTGAGGAAAGAAAATTTCCACATGACCTATCTGGAGAAACATTCTGGATCAAACAACCAAAAATAGTCAAGCAGGTAAATACACACCTATATGGATAACAGGATGATATGTGTTCAATTGTATAGCGTCATTGCCATTAAGGTACAAATGGAAAACTTGCAATCCTATATAGTGAAGGAAATGAACACATATCATATCAAAGAACACAGGAACATGGGTGTGAGAAAAACCTCAATGTTTATACTTTGTTCTTTATAATGGTGTGAACATGTATATGTCTCAGTACCTTATGCACTTGAGAATTCTAGTGAGTAGATCATGAAAGCCTATTTCAGAACTGGAATCGGTAAATAATTGTAGGTGGAATCTAAATGAAAAGATGGTACAAGTGTTATCATGACACGTGGGCTATAACACAATGGACCGTGTGACAAAGAAGAAAGGAGAGAAAGAAGAGGAAGAAAATGCAACTACCTGTAACATTACGTGATAGTCACTGGTAAGTATCACTTGACAATTCAAGTGAAAAAGGATTCCTTTATTAAAGGGTTCTCAGTCGCCTCAGGATCATGAAATACTAGGGTAAATGATATGAGAATGGGTAAGAAGCACCACTAAAGGAAATATGAGATGCAGGACATATATCTATAAACCCCTGAACTACATGATAGAAATAAAAAGAAGAAAAAAGAAAAAAAAGAAGAAAGAAGAAGAACACATAGAATGCGGAAAGAGAATGGGTACAACTACCTGAGTTACTGCAGGGAGGCCCCTGGTTGGTATTGTGAGGGTTAGTGGAATTCCTTCACTGAAGGGTTCTCAGTTGCCTCAGGTTCGTGAAAAATGCTATAGACAAATAATGCCCGGAGAAAAGGGGTTCATATACAGCGAATAATGGTAATACAAGGTACATGTGTCACATGTAATAGTATATATATATATATTGTACTAAGCTCTACACCAGAAATAGAAAGTAGTCCCTCTGCCTTCTGTCTAGGTGCCCTGAGTTATGTCCTGTAAACTGTCACAGGGACCCAGACACACATGTGTAGTAGGGGAATATCCCTGCTGAGATGCCAGTGCTAGAGCACTCGTTTGCTGTGGAGTTGAACGCTATGTGAGCAGTTCTTACCTTCAATGAGCAGAAGTCTCTTTTTTCAGATTTCAATATCTCTGTGGGTATCTGGCAGAAATATGGAATACTCTTTACTGCTAGGACCCTGTACACCACTCCCACTAAAGGGGGCTTTACACGCTGCGACATCGCTAATGCGGAGTCGTTGGGGTCACGGAATTTGTGACGCACATCCGGCCGCATTAGCGATGTTGCTGCGTGTGACACCGATGAGCGATTTTGCATCGCTGCAAAAACGTGCAAAATCGCTCATCGGTGACATGGGTCTCCATTCTCGATTATCGTTACTGCAGCAGTAATGATGTAGTTCGTCGCTCCTGCGGCAGCACACATCGCTCCGTGTGACACCGCAGAAACGAGGAACCTCTCCTTACCTGCCTCCCAGCCGCTATGAGGAAGGAAGGAGGTGGGCGGGATGTTCCGGCCACTCATCTCCGCCCCTCCGCTGCTATTGGGCGGTCGCTCAGTGACGTCGCTGTGACGCCGCACGGACCGCCCCCTTAGAAAGGAGGCGGTTCGCCGGTCACAGCGACGTCGCCGGGCAGGTAAGTATGTGTGACGGGTCTGGTCGGTGTTGTGCAGCATGGGCAGCAATTTGCCCGTGTCGCGCAACAGATGGGGGCGGGTATCCACACTAGCGATATCGGGACCGATATCGCAGTGTGTAAAGTAGCCTTTAATAAACTGTGTAAAGGATTTTAAGTAAAAATCCACAATAAACCAGCGCTAGATGGGTTTTTATAATTTTATTAATAGACCACAAATAAAAAATTTTTTGCTATCCTTGTTTCAAGACAGAGTATTTGATAATATACAATACACTGATTATTACTAAAACCAAGGACCACATAAAACAAGGACCACATAAAATAAAAAATGAAAGTAATGAGAATAAAATTCTTTTGTATAACCAATTAACTTCGAGGTGATACAATATTCACATTGATTTAGTTTTACCAGTCTAATGTAATGCCCCGGCCGGTGGCATATATTTTGTTTGGTTAATAATTTAGACTTATACAATGAAAGATGTACTATACCACCCCTGGCTAACTTACAAGTTTTAAGTTGTACAATATAAGTTTGCGACGTTATATTCGCCCCCAGGGCCTGGGGGAATAAACCTCACAACAACTTGACCGCAAAAAACACCCCGGATTTCTCCGTTGATTAGGCTGGAACCGCTATGTACAGGATTGACCTGTTAGACTTCCAGAGCGGACGTTTTGAGGCCAGTGGCCGCGACTAGTGCTGGCTCTGGGGGAGATGTATGGTTACCGACATCCCTCTTTACAGAGCTTTTATAACACTTCACAAGGCCACAAACCAGCCGGTCCCGTATTCTCCCAAATGTACTTTCGAAATCAAGCAGTACGAAGCCACTGAAAGCACCAAGATGTTGGCTGCGGACAACAATAAGATCAGCGGTAACTACTCAGCCTCTCCAGCGGGCAGTCCAGACCGTATCCAGTGTCAGCTGACTGATTCCACACAGGAGGAAGTTGCTTGGCAGGTTAGCACCACACAAGGCTCCGATCTGCTTCCAAACGAGCAATGTAGAACCGCTGGAGGTACCAATGTATCCTGGTTGCAGACAAAGGAAATGTCAGCGGTAACCTCTCAACCTCTCCAGCAGGCAATCCGTACCGTGTCCAGTGGAAGCCGGTTGATTCCACATGAGGGAGAGATTACTTGGCAGGTTATCACCGCACAGGTGAGGTAGGCAAAAACAGAGTCCTGATCCGACACGCGTTTCGGGGGCGTGTAACGGCCCCCTTCCTCAAGGATAACTCAGCTGTTGCCTAGAGCACTATTTATGCATATATTTAATTGGTTATAATTTGCATAAAATTAAACAATGTTTAAATTCAACCAACATTCAATGACCACTACATATATCAATTTGTGAAAGACCGTTCATAATAGCCATATAATATAATTATGTGCAAAGGTTTTTCTAAAGGTTTTTCTAAAAAGACCTATATATAGCCTTGCTTGTATCATCATATACTGGGAAGACAATGTGTATATATGCATATGCTTTTTTTCAACAATAAATTTAACAAAAGGACATCATAAAGGTGTAATATAAATTTGCTATAATATGAAAAGCCCCTTATATCTACATCAACCTTGGGCAAGTGAAGCACCAGTATTGGGCCCGCTTCTTTTCAACATATTTATAAATGACCTTGTTGGGGGCATGCGGAGTAGAATTTCAATATTTGCAGATGATACTAAACTCTGCAGGGTAATCAATACAGAGGAGGATAATTTTATATTACAGGGAGATTTATGTAAATTGGAGGATTGGGCTGAGAAGTGGCAATTGAAGTTTAATGTAGATAAATGTAAGGTCATGCACTTGGGTAGAGGAAATAAAATTTATAATTATGTACTTAATTGTAGAGCACTGGGTAAAACAGACACAGAAAAAGACTTGGGTGTATGGGTGGATGGTAAACTTCACTTTAGTGGACAGTGTCAGGCAGCTGCTGCCAGGGCTAATAAAATAATGGGATGTATTAAAAGAGGTATAAGTGTTCATGAAAAAAATATAGTTCTACCTCTGTACAAGTCACTAGTGCGACCGCACTTAGAATACTGTGTACAATTCTGGTCACCGATATATAAGAAGGATATAGCTGAACTGGAGAGGGTGCAGAGAAGAGCGACCAAGATTATTAGAGGAATGGGTGGGCTGCAATACCAAGACAGGTTATTAAACTTGGGGTTATTTAGTTTGGAAAAACGAAGGCTTAGGGGGGATCTAATCACAATGTATAAATATATGAGGGGACAATACAGAGACCTTTCCAAAGATCTTTTTACACCTAGGCCTGCGACTGGAACACGGGGGCATCCGCTACGTCTTGAGGAAAGAAGGTTTAATCATAATCACAGACGAGGATTCTTTACTGTACGAGCAGTGAGACTATGGAACTCTCTGCCGCATGATGTTGTAATGAGTGATTCACTACTAACATTTAAGCAGAGCCTGGACGCCTTTCTTGAAAAATTTAATATTACCAGTTATGTATATTAGATTTTATGACAGGGTATTGATCCAGGGAACTAGTCTGATTGCCGGATGTGGAGTCAGGAAGGAAATTTTTCCCCATTGGAACTTGTTTGCCACATTGGGTTTTTTTTGCCTTCCTCTGGATCAACATGTTAGGCTACGGGTTGAACTAGATGGACTTAGAGTCTCCCTTCAACCTTAAAAACTATGATACTATGATACTATGATATGATACCAATTTTAATATATATTATGCATATATACACATATATCTCCATGACAATCGCTTTTTTTTTTTTTTTTTTTTTTTTCCTTCTCTCCGTATTATTATCAGTACCTATTACTCCTCTACCTATAAAAATATAAATTAATTAAAAGCAAACAGTTCTATATCATTATTGAGTCCATATGGTTTCAAGGTGTTCAATTCAAAAATCCATTGGCTTTCTGCTCGTGACATTTTTTTAATGAAATCGCCACCTCTCCAATCCTTAGTTATTTTTTGTACGCCCCATACTTGGGATCCTTTAAAGGACCCTCCATGTTTTAACACATAATGTCTGGATAGGGGGTGCTTAGTACATTTATTTTTAACACTTCTAATGTGCTCACCCACCCTTTTCCGTAGGGGTCTAATAGTTCTCCCAATGTATTTTTTCTGACAGGGACATTGAATGCAATATACTACTCCCTTTGATTGACATGTAATAAATTCTCTAATCATGACTTCTGACTGCCCCTGTAAGAAGGATTTCCGTGAAATATTTTTTGTATTCTTACATACTATACAGCTTTTGCATGGAAAAAAACCTTTCAGGCCAAATAATCCTCCCTTATTAGGTGCTGTAAGATTACGTATGGTGGGTGCCACTAAATTGCCAATATTGTTTGCCTTCCTATATATGAATATAACGTCGCAAACTTATATTGTACAACTTAAAACTTGTAAGTTAGCCAGGGGTGGTATAGTACATCTTTCATTGTATAAGTCTAAATTATTAACCAAACAAAATATATGCCACCGGCCGGGGCATTACATTAGACTGGTAAAACTAAATCAATGTGAATATTGTATCACCTCGAAGTTAATTGGTTATACAAAAGAATTTTATTCTCATTACTTTCATTTTTTATTTTATGTGGTCCTTGTTTTATGTGGTCCTTGGTTTTAGTAATAATCAGTGTATTGTATATTATCAAATACTCTGTCTTGAAACAAGGATAGCAAAAAATTTTTTATTTGTGGTCTATTAATAAAATTATAAAAACCCATCTAGCGCTGGTTTATTGTGGATTTTTACTTAAAATCCTTTACACAGTTTATTAAAGGCTACTTTACACACTGCGATATCGGTCCCGATATCGCTAGTGTGGATACCCGCCCCCATCTGTTGCGCGACACGGGCAAATCGCTGCCCATGCTGCACAACACCGACCAGACCCGTCACACATACTTACCTGCCCGGCGACGTCGCTGTGACCGGCGAACCGCCTCCTTTCTAAGGGGGCGGTCCGTGCGGCGTCACAGCGACGTCACTGAGCGACCGCCCAATAGCAGCGGAGGGGCGGAGATGAGTGGCCGGAACATCCCGCCCACCTCCTTCCTTCCTCATAGCGGCTGGGAGGCAGGTAAGGAGAGGTTCCTCGTTTCTGCGGTGTCACACGGAGCGATGTGTGCTGCCGCAGGAGCGACGAACTACATCGTTACTGCTGCAGTAACGATAATCGAGAATGGAGACCCATGTCACCGATGAGCGATTTTGCACGTTTTTGCAGCGATGCAAAATCGCTCATCGGTGTCACACGCAGCAACATCGCTAATGCGGCCGGATGTGCGTCACAAATTCCGTGACCCCAACGACTCCGCATTAGCGATGTCGCAGCGTGTAAAGCCCCCTTTAGTGGGAGTGGTGTACAGGGTCTTAGCAGTAAAGAGTATTCCATATTTCTGCCAGATACCCACAGAGATATTGAAATCTGAAAAAAGAGACTTCTGCTCATTGAAGGTAAGAACTGCTCACATAGCGTTCAACTCCACAGCAAACGAGTGCTCTAGCACTGGCATCTCAGCAGGGATATTCCCCTACTACACATGTGTGTCTGGGTCCCTGTGACAGTTTACAGGACATAACTCAGGGCACCTAGACAGAAGGCAGAGGGACTACTTTCTATTTCTGGTGTAGAGCTTAGTACAATATATATATATATACTATTACATGTGACACATGTACCTTGTATTACCATTATTCGCTGTATATGAACCCCTTTTCTCCGGGCATTATTTGTCTATAGCATTTTTCACGAACCTGAGGCAACTGAGAACCCTTCAGTGAAGGAATTCCACTAACCCTCACAATACCAACCAGGGGCCTCCCTGCAGTAACTCAGGTAGTTGTACCCATTCTCTTTCCGCATTCTATGTGTTCTTCTTCTTTCTTCTTTTTTTTCTTTTTTCTTCTTTTTATTTCTATCATGTAGTTCAGGGGTTTATAGATATATGTCCTGCATCTCATATTTCCTTTAGTGGTGCTTCTTACCCATTCTCATATCATTTACCCTAGTATTTCATGATCCTGAGGCGACTGAGAACCCTTTAATAAAGGAATCCTTTTTCACTTGAATTGTCAAGTGATACTTACCAGTGACTATCACGTAATGTTACAGGTAGTTGCATTTTCTTCCTCTTCTTTCTCTCCTTTCTTCTTTGTCACACGGTCCATTGTGTTATAGCCCACGTGTCATGATAACACTTGTACCATCTTTTCATTTAGATTCCACCTACAATTATTTACCGATTCCAGTTCTGAAATAGGCTTTCATGATCTACTCACTAGAATTCTCAAGTGCATAAGGTACTGAGACATATACATGTTCACACCATTATAAAGAACAAAGTATAAACATTGAGGTTTTTCTCACACCCATGTTCCTGTGTTCTTTGATATGATATGTGTTCATTTCCTTCACTATATAGGATTGCAAGTTTTCCATTTGTACCTTAATGGCAATGACGCTATACAATTGAACACATATCATCCTGTTATCCATATAGGTGTGTATTTACCTGCTTGACTATTTTTGGTTGTTTGATCCAGAATGTTTCTCCAGATAGGTCATGTGGAAATTTTCTTTCCTCAGTACAAATGTTTTCACTATGGCTTTGGAAAAATTTTTTGTATGTGCATCATGGTCATTTGACCCATTGTACTCTCAAGTAGCAATATATTGTACTGTTATGTTGTACTATGTACTAATTACGTGTTTATATGGTTTTGTAACCCTTTATGATCTTAGATAACTTTATCCTTGATAAAGACCTAAAAACAAGGTCGAAACGTTGGATGAATTATCCTTTTGCACAAATAAAGAATTTTCAGCATTCCAAGAGTTCTTTTCTTACGTTATTGATCACTATAGTGTGCCAGAGCTATTTCTATTGAATTGACTCTTATTTTTTCTGAGCACCTGCTATATACACAGTGACCCAGACATATTCAAGTTTCATTCAGAAGGCAGAGGGAAGCCTTAGCAGCTGAGCCTATATCTTGGCTTGTGAGCATTAGAACAGGCCGGCGATTACAGGGTAACATGAAAAATGTCCAGCTTGCATTATGACTAGAACATGACAATATCCTTTTAAGTACTAACCTATGATGCGTTCCTAAGCAGTTGATGTTATATGTTCTACATTTCATTTTCTGCATACTTTACAAGTAGTAGAATTTGCTTTGATATAGGCAACTGGATTTTCACAATGAAAAGGCAAAGGATAACGCCCGAAAAAGACGCCATACATTATGTCAGTGCCATCACTGACAAACCTGGATTGACCATGAAATACATCAATCCCCTTAAAGGTGAGTTAAAACAAGTTTTAACTAAATTGCCTTAATATTGTCATGCATTAGAATGACTGTCTTAGGTAATGATAAATATTTTCTACAGGAAGAGGAGTGTTTGCTGAAACTGAAATCGAAAAAGGGAGTTTTGTTGCAGAATATCGAGGCGAGCTCACGTATGCACTTACGATGGTAGACAACTACTCGAGATTTATGGTTGTGGTACAAGTCAAAGATCTAATGGCCCATACTGCAGCGAAGGTCTTCCAAGCACACTTATGCAGACCTCATGGCTACTCAGAGAGAGTCCTCACAGATCAAGGCACAGCCTTTGAAGCGGAAATCTTCAAGGACTTCTGCAGCTTTTACCGATGCAGGAAGATGCGCACTACACCCTACCATGCTCAAACCAATGGTTATCAACCTGCTCAGGACTTTACCCCATATTCCAGATGTGGCCTTACAAGTCATTTATAGAGGGGTAACAATACGTTGGGATCACCGGATCTAATCTCCCTTTTTATACACCCTAAAATCTTGTTTGCTTTAGAATAAACAATAACATCATAAAGGTATAGCAGTACCGTTTCAAAGTTTCGGTGTCCCAAGCAGCATTCCATCAGCCTCTGGAAGGTTCCTGGCAAATTGCACAGCTCGAAGGGCATGCTTTTGAACTCGCAGAGACCCATCGGGGTGGCAAAGGCGGTCTTCTCCCGGTCTGCCTCAGCAACGGACACTTGCCAATAGCGACTAGTGAGATCAAGGGTAGAAAAATAATTTGCAGTTCTCAATGCAGCTAGCTATTCCTCAATACAGGGGAGTGGTGCTGTCCTTCTTCTTTAACAGGACCAACGGAGCTGCCCAGAGGCTACAACTGTCACGGATAACCCCAGCCTCCTTCATGTTGCTCAACATGTCCTTGGTACACTGGTAATGTGCAGGTAGTTTTGGCTTATATCTCTCTTTGATGGGTGGGTGTGCACTTGTGGGGATGTAGTGTTTGACCCCTTTTATTCTTCAAAAGTCTAGCGGATGTTTGCTGAAGACTTGCTCGTATTCTTGCACTAGCCTGTAGACCCCCTTCTTGTGATGTGAAGGTGTGGAGTCAGTGCCTACGTGCAATTCCTTACACCACTCCTCTGGCTGACTTGGTGAGCTGTCACTGAATGGGTGGGCTGAAGCAATGGTGGATGCTGCTGTTTGGATAGCATGTGTATCTACTGAGAACAGCTTATCAATGGTGGCAAATCGGAGCAGCTTAATCTCTTGCTCTCCGCAGTTCAACACTCTCATGGGCACTCTTCCCTTCCATATTAATGAATAAAACTATGATGTAAATAGCATATAGATACCCCACAAATGCAGATAAAAGTAGGTTATGGGAAAAGGGGGAAGAGAGAAACAGGAAAATAGTGGAATAAAGTATACCTTCCAGGTGGGAGAGGAAATGGCAGCACAGCCAGTGGAGGTGAAGCAAGGGGAGCCTGCAACTAAAGAGTTGAGAGCGTTATCACATGGTGACTGAGCCTGATTGTAACGGGAGCATAGAGGTGCCGATCCTGTCTTACCTGCGTTGGTGTAGAAGTGGGTGTCCTGTGGTGGAGTCAGCTATGTGCAGTGGTGGCCGTGGGTTCTTTTATGTGCGACCGTAGTAATAGCTGCGCCCACTTCCTGTATGGGAGTGGAATGCAGTGAGGGTAATGGAACGCACGCCTGCGCATTTGTGTTTAACGTCGCGCATGTGCAGAACGGAGAAAAGGCTGCGCTCACTTCCTAATGAAAGGGAGTGAGACGCATCTGGGAAGGGAAGGGAAAAGATTAGGGTTTGGGGATGATGAAAGGGCTTTCTACGGGCAAGGATGGCAAAGGGTGGCAGTGACGGAAAGTCAGGCAGCCTGTCCTGTCCTGTCCTGTCCGTCCGTCTTTTTGTATCATGAATTGGAAAGACTGCAAGGGGGAGGGGAGGTGCTTGTGTCCAAAAGGAGGAGTTATTCAGATTCATTGCAGTGGGCGGCGGCTGCAAAAAGCACCATTCTTCTTGTTTTTGCTCTGCAAAACAGCCTTTTCAAGGGTTGGCTTGGGTGACAAAATGTCTTCTGTAGGCGTGGGTTTGTCTCCCTCTCCCTAAGATGTGTCCGGTATAGGCCAGGGTGCCACTCAAGGCCGTAACCAATTCGGGTTATAGCTTCTCGGCCTTTTGGCTAAGATCAAGTGTAGTTTCGGAGGACGCTACCTTGGTCGGTACTGGAAGGTGCCTGGGATTGCACGTCTGCCGGCCTTGAGGAAGTGTGTGCGCCTTCTGGTGACACATAGCCCTCTTGTGCCTGGACGGTTCCCAGGCAACGGGAGGCGATCACCTTTGTTATTTTGAAGTCCTACTGATAAACAGAAAAAAAAAAAAATTAAATCTGTTCTTATCAGTTTAATATCTGATACGTCCCCTCTCTGGGGACCATATATTAAATGGATTTTTAGAACAAGGAGATGGAAAAAATCTTGCTCTGTCCACTCCACGCATTGACCTGGTATTGCAGTACCTCCAGGACCGGTGCACCCCTTCTTAACCCAGTTTCCAAAAGCAGAACTCAATTCACCTGATTCAAATGAGCCCCATTAGTGAATTGAAAGAAAGCAAAAACTTTATATGCACCTCAATTTGGCCAATTCACTTTTCACACTTTCACCCTTTTTTTTATCTTTCACACCTTTTACTTGCTTTATTGATGCAAAAAGCTGTGCCAAATAGCAAACTCATCTCCACTCAACTTGACCAACTCTGCTATGTCCCGTGCAGTATCTTATTCTCAGTCTTATCTAGATCATTTGCAATTGAATAGAATAGATCCCTTTTGGCTGCTTATGACTGTGTAAAATATGTAGTTTTACTGGGCTGGGATGAGAGAATCCATTGAAGCATGGTGTAGGGATTGTGGTTCCTGTGTGCTAAGAAGAGAGGCTGGCACCAGCCAGAAAGCCCCATTGCAGCCAATAATCACTTAATAACTTTTTCAACTTGTCATCATATGGGAGGCCTTCCATTCCTTGTAGTAGTCTAGTTGCCCACCTTTGAACTGACTCTAACTTCTGAATGTCCTTTTTAAAATGTGGAGCCCAAAACTGGTTCCCATATTCCAGATGTAGCCTTACAAGTGATTTATAGAGGTGTAACAATACGTTGGGATCACGGGATCTAATCTCCCTTTTTATACACCCTAAAATCTTGTCCCAAGCAGCATTCCATCAGCCTCTGGAAGGTTCCTGGCGCATTGCACAGCTCGAAGGGCATGCTTTTGAACTCGCAGAGACCCATAGGGGTGGCGAAGGCGGTCTTCTCCCGGTCTGCCTCAGCAACGGACACTTGCCAATAGTGACTAGTGAGATCAAGGGTAGAAAAATAATTTGCAGTTCTCAATGCAGCTAGCGATTCCTCAATACGGGGAGTGGTGCCGTCCTTCTTTTTTAACAGGATCAACAGAGCTGCCCAAAGGCTACAACTGTCACGGATAACCCCAGCCGCCTTCATGTTGCTCAACATGTCCTTGGTACACTGGCAATGTGAAGGTGGTATTGGCTTATAGCTCTCTTTGATGGGTGGGTGTGCACCTGTGGGGATGTGGTGTTGGACCCCTTTTATTCCCCCAAAATCTAGCGGGCTTCCCACCGGTAACCCGCTCCCCAGCTTGGATGGATGCTGAGGGAGCCCCTTTTGCCCGCAGGCTCTGGCCCTGGGAACTGTAGCCTTGGCGGTGACTGTGCTTCCCTCTACGGTGTGAGCTGTTGCCTTCAATCGGGTCTTGACTGCTGGGAAACCCTGGAGGTTCCTGTCGCTAACGGATTTGACCGGTTTTACGGCGACTCCTAGCCTGGTCGGGGTCCGTAGGCCCTGCCGGATGGTGCTGGCTTCTCTTCACTCCCCGATCTGGTACCGGCGGGCCACCGCCCATCCCCGGTCCGTACGGTTCACTCCAATCAGCCTCTCCTGCAGAAGGTCACCACCGTCTGCCAACCTTGCTGAGTGCCCGGGCCACACACCCGGACACGGTCAGTCTCCTCTCCTCTTCACTTCTCTAACTCCAAAACTGATCTCTAATCTGACTCCTTTTCCCGCCTCCAGGACTGTGAACTCCTCGGTGGGTGGGATCAACCGCCTGGCCCACCCCCTGGTGTGGACATCAGCCCCTGGAGGAAGGCAACTAGGATTTGTGTTTAGCTTCGGTGTGCCTAGCCGGAGTGTAGAGTGTGTTGGTGTAGTACCTGTGACGACCTGGCTTGTCCAGGGCGCCACATTCCCCTATAGTCAAATGCAGACCGTCCGCGGGCTGCCCGTCCATCACCGGTTTTATTTTCACAACTGAAAAAGAATAAAACGGTAAAACATGTAAAAGCATCATAAACATTTTACAACGGTACAGCTTCCGCTCTTCTCCCACCCAAACAACCTGGCCCTGATGCTGCCCCTAAGAAGCGGGCAGCACCCCTTGACCCCAGTCCAGCACCAAGTTGCCCGAGCGGGTTCTGTCTCTTTCAGGGGGCCCACGTCCAAGGGGACCCCTGAACCCCCGGAGGATCGCCACCGGTTACGGTAGTGGCGGGCCTAGGCCATCCCTTTCCTCCAGGCCCATCCTCCCAAATCAGCCTCTCCGGAGGCGGTAACGGTGTCAAGCCAACAAACATTTTTATTTACATTGCACTAAGTTTGTGGTTGCCCTGCAAGTTCTCGGGCTTGTCCGTAAGCAGTTCCTTACGCAATGGTTGCACAGTCCCTACGGGGACAACAGTTGCCGGCAACGGCCGGTTTAATCACGGTTCAATCAGGTAAACTTCTTTGGTTGATCATCTTTACTTATCATTTAAAACTTTCAAACTGGTACACTCAACACATAAAGCCCCCCCCCTTTTAAAGAGTAGTTTCCCTGTACCTAAGTGGGGGTCTACCTAGGTTGGGGCGAGTGGACCTTCGGGGTCCGGTGTCAGTGGTGACAGGCAGTGGGGCAGAGGGAACAGTCAGTTCCTCCTCCCTGCTATCATGTGGGGCAGGCGGAGGCGTAGGGGAGCTGGGTACAGGTACATCCCTGGGCACTGGCTCGCGGTTAACCGTTTCCATCATTTCTTCATCCACGGGTTGTGGGAACAGTATCACTGGAAGGATCACCGCACCGTTCTGTGTAGGCCAGTCTGCTGGAAAATCACCCATCATGGTGTGGATTACCTCTTTTTCCTTCTCCACTGGACTGGGAACTGGAGCCTCATCCGCTACTCTCAATGCTGGTGGGCACTTCTTCAGGTGGTCTCGGGAAACCGTGGCCAAAGTCCCCCCCTGGTCACGGCTGATCTGGTAGGCCTTCTCATTCTCCCATCCTGTGGGCTGGACTACATACGGGGTTTTTTCCCATTGATCATCCAGCTTGTGGGCCCTTCTTTTCCGCTTCAGCACTACATCCCCAGGTTGGAAGGAACCGGCAGGCGCCTTCTTGTTGAAGCACTGCTCCTGTTGTCCCCGACTCCGGCACAAGTTCTTTTCAACATACTCCTGGACCTGTCGGTACTGTGTCCTCCGCCGAGTGTCCCATTCAGCTGTCGACAGGAGTGCTTCTGAAGCTTCCAAGCCCATTTCCAGATCCACTGGTAGCCGGCCGGGACGAGCTCTCATCAGGTATGCTGGAGTGCATTTCGTAGAGCTGGAAGGGATGTTGTTGTACATATCGACCAGGTCAGGTAGCTTCTCCAGCCACAGGTTCCGCTCTTCCAGTGGTAACGTCTTGAGGAGGCCCAGGACCAAGTGGTTCATCTTTTCACAAATGCCATTGGTTTGGGCGTGGTAAGGCGTGGTCCGGATTTTCTTGCAGCCGTACAACTGGCAGAATTCCTGGAATACCTCTGCTTCAAAGGCCGGACCCTGGTCGGTAAGCACCCTCTCCGGGTACCAATGCGGTCAACAGAAATAAGCCTGGAAAGCCTTAGCAGCGGTGCGGCCGGTTAAGTCCTTAACTGGGACAACCACCAGGAACCTCGAGTAGTGGTCTACGATGGTCAGAGCGTAGGTGTACCCACTTCGGCTGGGGGTGAGCTTTACATGGTCAAGGGCAACCAGCTCCAGCGGTTGGTGTGTAATGATCGGGTGTAGGGGTGCCTTCTGGCTGGCCTCGTCCTTCCTTCTCAATGCGCAAGGGCCACATTCTCGGCACCAGGCCTCCACAGATTCCCGCATTCCACTCCAATAGAACCGCTCTCTTAACAACATCTCTAGCTTCTTCCACCCGAAGTGCACTGCACCATCATGGTATGCTTGCAGGACGGTGGGCACGTTAGCCTGGGGAATCACCAGCTGGCGGATCTTCTCGTGAGTCTTTGGATTAATCAGCTCGCGATACAACTTCCCCTGGTGTAGGTATAGCCGGGTCCATTCTTGCCACAGACGTTGGGCTTCGGCAGGGGCAGCAGGGTCTATCCCAGCAGAACCCTGTTCCACTAGAGTCTTGACCAGGCGGACAGCAGGTGCCTGGTCCTGAGCTTCCTGCCAGTCCTGTCGGGGCAGCGGATCCAGGTTCACCCGTTGTTGGTAGACGTGCACCT
Source organism: Anomaloglossus baeobatrachus (assembly GCF_048569485.1). Lineage (NCBI taxonomy): Eukaryota > Metazoa > Chordata > Amphibia > Anura > Aromobatidae > Anomaloglossus > Anomaloglossus baeobatrachus. The sequence goes on along the minus strand of NW_027441928.1, from coordinate 449,555 downwards.
TCTCAGTGAATGGCCGGTGAAATGCAGGCAACTCGATCTCTTCGAGGTCATCATCCTCTGGACCCTCTTCCGACAGGTGGGGCATCCGGGAGAGTGCATTGGCATTGACGTTGGTACGGCCGGCCCGGTACTTGATGGTGAAATCGTAGTTGGCTAACCTGGTCACCCACCGCTGCTCCAACGCGCCCAGCTTGGCCGTATCTAGATGGGTCAGCAGGTTATTGTCTGTGTACGCGGTGAACTTGGCTGCTGCCAGGTAATGGCGGAACCGCTCGGTGATAGCCCACACCAGTGCCAAGAGCTCAAGCTTGAAGGAGATGTAGTTCTCAGGGTTCCTCTCAGTCGGTCGGAGTTTTCGGCTAGCATAAGCTATTACCTTTTCCCTTCTGTCTTGGACCTGGGATAGAACAGCCCCCAAGCCCACATTGCTGGCGTCGGTGTAGAGGATGAATGGGCGGCTGTAGTCAGGGTACGCTAGGATTTCCTCTCCGGTCAGGGCTGTTCTCAGCTGGCGGAAGGATTCCTCATGCTTTTCTTCCCACACCAATGGGGCTACTAGGGATCTACCACCCTTGGTCTGTCCTACGAGGAGGTCTTGCATGGGGGCAGCCATCTTTGTGTACCCCTTAATGAAGCGACGGTAATATCCCACCAGGCCCAGAAACTGCCTCACTTCCCTCACTGTGGTCGGTCTCGGCCAGTCTTGGATGGCGGTGATCTTCTCGGGGTTGGGGGCGACACCTTCCGCACCAACCACATGTCCTAGGTACTGCACTCTGGGTTTCAGCAGATGACACTTTGAGGGCTTCAGCTTCATCCCATACTTGGCAAGGGACGCGAACACCTCGGCTAGGTGCTCCAGGTGGGCTTCATACGTCTGTGAGTACACAATCACATCATCCAAGTACAGCAAAACGGTCCCATAGGCAGTCTTCTCTCGGTCTTCCGGTGCCACGGCCACCTGCCAGTACCCGCTGGTGAGGTCAAGGGTGGAGAAGTAGTTAGCGGTTCTCAGCGAGGCCAGGGACTCTTTGATGCGGGGCAGAGGGTAAGCATCCTTATGCGTTATCTGGTTAATCTTCCGGTAATCCACACACATCCGCATGGTGCCATCCTTCTTCTTAACCAGCACCAACGGAGCGGCCCAGGGACTACAGCTGTCCCTAATAACCCCTGCCTCCTTCATGTTCCTCAACATGTCTTTGGCGCATTGGTAGTGCGCAGGGGGAATAGGCCTGTATCTCTCTTTAATAGGGGAGTGTGTACCGGTAGGGATGTGGTGTTGAACCCCTTTAATCTGCCCAAAATCTAGAGGGTGCTTGCTAAAAACCCGCTCATACTCCTGTACCACCTGGTATACCCCTTCCTTGTGGTGTATGGGGGTATCATCAGTGCCGACATGTAGCTCTCGATACCACTCGCCTAACTCCCCCAGGGATGAGTGGGAACCGGCAGCAGGCGGTGTGACCGGGGGAACGGCTTCATGGATCGTGTGGGGATCTAGAGTGAGCAATTTGGCAAGGGTAGCGTACCGGGTGGTGCATGAATGCACACATATTGGTTTTATAATCTTATTGTATTACTTTATATTCTTATTTCATTTGTGCATATCTCCACCATAATCCTGGCTACGAAATATAGCTTTTTTTGGGGTACACAGGTAGTAAGGTCTTCTTTCTATTTCTTTAGGGGTGATATAGCCTGGTGGAACTCTAGACCTCTAACATTATATATGCACCCTTTTTCTTTATGGTTCTTGGACACCTTATAACATTCTTCCATACATATATATCTTTCTCATAAATTATAAATAATTAGGCATTTTTATATATTTTATTTACATTTTCATAAATAACTTTTTACAAAGCATGGGGGACATTCTCACATACATATAATTTTCATGTACGCATTCTGAAAATTTACGCATAAACCGTACACACTCCTTTTTGTAACAATTTCTATAACTCATTCGCTGAACTCTCATCCCGGATATTCATTCTTACACCGAATTTCCTGTTATAACACAACATTCATGATTTTTATTCAATTTATTTTTATTTTTTAGGTTTATTAGTAGTGATGAGCGAGTACTAAAAAGCTCGGGTGCTCGAAGCTCGGGCCGAGCCTCCCAAGATACTCGTGTACTCGGCCCGAGCACCGAGCCCAATGTTATCCTATGGGAGACCCGAGTATTTTTGTGAAATGACCACCGGCAGCATGTAGAAACCCTAAAAATGGCACAAAAGTCTCCGAAGAGTGCTCAAATGACATGGCAACAGCATGGGGAAGACCCCTTGAAGCATTTATCACTCAAAAGTCACAGCTGTGAATAATTTTGTCCGCGTTTTACGCCATTTTTACGGACTCACCAGAAAACCTTCCAAAATGACACCAAAATGATTTTTCATAGCGGAAATGTTAAGGGCACATACCCAATAGTGAGATAGAGCTAATGTATGTTACTTTTTGAGATCAATACATGAAAGATTTTACGTAAAACATTGTGTGGCACTCCGATGTCCCTGAGAAGAGACGTACATAAAGGCCTCTGAGTCTAATGTGCCCATTTTGAGGAACTGAGTCTTTGTAGTATTTTCCTTTGCCAGGGCAGTCCAAAATTGTGAGGTTCACCAATGCCCCTGCATACAGACGTGCATGATGGCCTGTAAACCTGAAGTGCCCATTATAAGGAAGTGGGTCTATTGTAGTATAGCCCTTAGGCAGGGCAGCCAAAAATTGGGAGGCTCCACGTTGTCCCTGGATAGAGACGTGCATGAGGGCCTCAAAACATTAAGTGTCCAGTGTCAGGAAGTGGGTGTATTATAGTATAGCCCTTAGGCAGGGCAGCCAAAAATTGGGAGGCTCCACGTTGTCCCTGGATAGAGACGTGCATGAGGGCCTGTAAACCTGAAGTGCCCATTGGAAGGAAGTGGGTCTTTTGTAGTATAGCCCTTTGGCAGGGCAGCCAAAAATTGGGAGGCTCCACGTTGTCCCTGGATAGAGACGTGCATGAGGGCCTGTAAACCTGAAGTGCCCATTGGAAGGAAGTGGGTCTTTTGTAGTATAGCCCTTTGGCAGGGCAGCCAAAAATTGGGAGGCTCCACGTTGTCCCTGGATAGAGACATGCATGAGGGCCTCAAAACATTAAGTGTCCATTGTCAGGAAGTGGGTGTATTATAGTATAGCCCTTAGGCAGGGCAGCCAAAAATTGGGAGGCTCCACGTTGTCCCTGGATAGAGACGTGCATGAGGGCCTGTAAACCTGAAGTGCCCATTGGAAGGAAGTGGGTCTTTTGTAGTATAGCCCTTTGGCAGGGCAGCCAAAAATTGGGAGGCTCCACGTTGTCCCTGGATAGAGACGTGCATGAGGGCCTCAAAACATTAAGTGTCCATTGTCAGGAAGTGGGTGTATTATAGTATAGCCCTTTGGCAGGGCAGCCAAAAATTGGGAGGCTCCACGTTGTCCCTGGATAGAGACGTGCATGAGGGCCTCAGAACATTAAGTGTCCATTGTCAGGAAGTGGGTGTATTATAGTATAGCCCTTAGGCAGGGCAGCCAAAAATTGGGAGGCTCCACGTTGTCCCTGGATAGAGACGTGCATGAGGGCCTCAAAACATTAAGTGTCCATTGTCAGGAAGTGGGTCTTTTGTAGTATAGCCCTTTGGCAGGGCAGCCAAAAATTGGGAGGCTCCACGTTGTCCCTGGATAGAGACGTGCATGAGGGCCTCAAAACATTAAGTGTCCATTGTCAGGAAGTGGGTGTATTATAGTATAGCCCTTTGGCAGGGCAGCCAAAAATTGGGAGGCTCCACGTTGTCCCTGGATAGAGACGTGCATGAGGGCCTCAAAACATTAAGTGTCCATTGTCAGGAAGTGGGTGTATTATAGTATAGCCCTTTGGCAGGGCAGCCAAAAATTGGGAGGCTCCACGTTGTCCCTGCATAGAGACGTGCATGAGGGCCTCAAAACATTGTTCCCATTGCAAAGGAGCGGGTCTCCTGTCGTTGTAATGTCCATTCTGCAAAGAATGGGCGAAAAAATTTACCACTGGGGGTATACCTGAAACAAAGGCCTAACTCTTGTAACGGTCATCATGGTGGCGCATGAGGAGAAGGAGGAGCAGTCCAGCGATTATCCAAAGTCCAGAAGTGTGTACCCATGGGTGACTGGAGGTACATGGCAAATTCCCGTTACAAACTTTAAATTCCGCTCTCATTTGCTGGTGGTGTGGTGAAGTCTGGCCCAATCCAACCCTTGTTCATCTTGATCAGAGTCAGCCTGTCAGCATTTTCAGTTGACAGGCGGGTGCGTTTATCTGTAATGATTCCACCTGCGGCACTAAAAACACGCTCTGACAAAACGCTAGCGGCAGGGCAGGCCAGGACTTCCAAGGCGTAGAGAGCCAATTCATGCCACGTGTCCACCTTGGATACCCAATAATTGTAAGGCACAGAGGAATGTCGGAGTACAGTTGTTCGATCTGCAAGGTACTCCTTGAGCATCTGGGCAAACTTAGGATTTCTTGTGGCACTACCCCGCACCTCAGGGGCTGTGGTACGTGAGGGGCTGAGAAAACTGTCCCACATCTTAAAGACTGTTCCCCTACCTCTGGCGGATTGGACTTGTGCCTCTCTCGGCTGTACGCCTTGGTTGTCCACTGATTCCTGACCTATGCCGCTAGCGTTTTGTGAGGGGAATGCTTTGCCTACTTCCGTGACTATGGCCTTCCGGAACTGCTGCATTTTGGTTGACCTCTCCGCCTCGGGAATAAGAGACATAAAGTTCTCCTTGTAGCGTGGGTCTAACAGTGTTACCAACCAGTAATGATTGTCGGCCAAGATGTTCTTAACGCGAGGGTCACGAGACAGGCAGCTTACCATAAAGTCAGCCATGTGCGCCAGACTCTTAACAGCCAGGACTTCAGTAGCCTGACCAACACGTTGACTGAACATGCTGTCCTCCTCCTCCTCCTCCTCCTCCTCATCTACCCTGTCCTCTGGCCAGCCACGCTGAACCGAGGATATGACTGGTGTGCATGTCATATCCTCAATTTGGCCGGAGATTTGCTCCATGTCTTCATCCTCCTCCTCGTCATAGTCCTCCACTGCACGTTGTGATGAGACGAGGCTGGGCTGTGTGTTATCACCCACACCCACTACTGTTTCTTGCTGCAACTCATCGCGCTCCGCCTGCAATGCATCATGTTTGGTTTTGAGCAGAGACCGTTTTAGAAGGCAGAGTAGCGGTATGGTGACACTAATAATGGCGTCATCACCACTCACCATCTTGGTGGAGTCCTCAAAGTTTTGGAAGATGGTACATAGGTCGGACATCCATCTCCACTCCTCAGGTGTTATGTGTGGAGTTTGACCCATTTCCCGACGGCTTAGGTGATGCTGGTACTCAACAACTGCCCTCTTCTGCTCACATATCCTGACCAACATGTGCAGAGTTGAATTCCAACGCGTGGGGACATCACACACCAGTCTGTGAGCCGGAAGATGCAAACTGCGCTGAAAGCCGGCAAGGCCGGCTGAAGCAGTAGGTGACTTTCGAAAATGTGCAGACAGGCGGCGAACTTTTACCAGCAGATCAGACAGCTCTGGGTATGACTTTAGAAACCGCTGAACCACGAGGTTGAGCACATGGGCCACGCATGGAACATGTGTCAGCTGGCCTCGCCTCAAAGCCGCCACCAGGTTCCGGCCATTGTCACACACGACCTTTCCTGGCTTTAGGTTCAGAGGTGTGAGCCAGTGATCTGCCTGCTGTTTCAGAGCTGTCCACAGCTCTTCTGCATTGTGGGGTTTGTCACCTATGCAGATTAGCTTCAGCACAGCCTGTTGCCGCTTCGCCGAGGCAGTGCTGCAGTGCTTCCAGCTTGGGACTGGTGTGGAGGGTACAGTGGATGAGGATGCGCAGGAGGAGGAGGAGGCTGAAGAGCATGACATTCCGGAGCTGTAGAGTGTGGGTGAAACACTGACTGAGGTAGGGCCTGCAAACCTTGGTGTGGGAAGGACGTGTTCCGTCCCTCGCTCAGACTGGGTCCCAGCTTCCACAATATTAACCCAGTGTGCCGTCAACGAGATGTAGCGGCCTTGCCCACAAGCACTTGTCCACGTGTCTGTGGTTAGGTGGACTTTGGGTGAAACAGCGTTGTTCAGGGCACGTGTGATGTTTTGTGACACGTGGTTATGCAACGCGGGGACGGCACACCGGGAGAAATAGTGGCGGCTGGGGACCGAGTAACGTGGGACAGCTGCCGCCATCAGGTCGCGGAATGCTTCTGTCTCCACCAGCCTAAAAGGCAACATTTCCAGCGCAAGCAGTCGCGAAATGTTAGCATTTAGAACTGTGGCATGTGGGGTGTTGGCAGTGTATTTGCGCCTGCGTTCAAAGGTTTGCTGAATGGATAACTGAACGCTGCGCTGGGACAAGGACGTGCTTGATGATGGTGTTATTTCTGAGTAGGCAACTGCAGGTGCAGGACCGGAGGAGGCTTGTTCGCAGGCAGCATGGACAGGGGATTGGCTCGCATGCACAACCAGCGAAGACGTAGCAGTGACATTAGCAAGCACTGCTCCTCGACTCTGTTGTACTTCCCACAAAGTCGGGTGCTTGGCTGACATGTGCCTGATCATGCTGGTGGTGGTCAGGCTGCTAGTTTTGGTACCCCTGCTGATGCTGGCACGGCAGGTGTTGCAAATGGCCTTTTTAGAATCATCTGGATCCAACTTAAAAAACTGCCAGACTCGGGAAGACCTAACATTTGTACAGGCACCTTGTGTCGTGTTGTTGTTCCGGGGAACGGTTGCCTGACTTCTGCCTGGAGCCACCACCCTGCTTCTTACTGCCTGTTGGGATGCTACGCCTCCCTCCCCCTGTGCACTGCTGTCCTCGCTCTGCATATCCTCCTGCCAGGTTGGGTCAGTTACTGGATCATCCACCACGTCGTCTTCCTCTTCCGCACCCTGCTCCTCCTCCTGACTTCCTGACAATTGTGTCTCATCATCGTCCACCCCTTGTTGAGACACGTTGCCAACTTCGTGAGAACGTGGCTGCTCAAATATTTGGCCATCTGTACATACGATCTCCTCATGACCCACTTCAACATGAGCTGGCGAGAGGCCAGAATGTGCGAATGGAAACGTGAACAGCTCTTCCGAGTGTCCAAGTGTGGGATCATTAATGTCCGAGGACGTGTACTCAGCCTTGTGGTAGGAAGGAGGATCAGGTTCTGAAATGTGCGGTGCAGTATCACGGCTACTGACACTTGACCGTGTGGAAGACAGAGTGTTTGTGGTGGTGCCAATCTGACTGGAAGCATTATCCGCTATCCAACTAACAACCTGTTGACACTGGTCTTGGTTCAAGAGCGGTGTACTGCTGCGGTCCCCAAGAATTTGGGACAGGACGTGCGAGCGACTAGATGTGGCCCTTTGTTGTGGCAAAATTAGAGCTTGCCCACGACCTCGGCCTCTGCCTGCACCACCATCACGTCCACTTCCTTGTTCCTTGCCAACGCCCTTGCGCATTTTGCAATGCTGTGCTGACGTGTATTCACTAGACTTGGGCGTTATATCAAAGTTTGTGCAAATTGTGCACCTGTACGCTGCCACTGACAGGCACACACGTGCGGTTTTTAAATGCAAGCACGGACGCACTAAGAACCTAACAGGTTTTAGGAGCGACAATTGCTGAGAAGTCTGACACTATCAGGACTGTTTTAGACTGTGTACACCAGCCCCAGATATGATGAAGGCTGGTATACGGTCACCACTAGGAATGGCTATATACCCTGCCTGCCTGCCTGCCTGCCTGCCTGTATACTGCTACAATAGTCCTGACAAGGACTCTTTTGGTCACTAGCCTGTATTCCAACCTGGCTATACCCTGCCTGTATACAGCAACAATAGTCCTGAGAAGGACTCTGCTACTGTACTCCGACCTGGCTATACCCTGCCTGCCTGTATACAACTAGAATAGTCCTGAGAAGGACTTTTGGTCACACTGTTTGCAACCCTGCTACGGAAATAGCTATAAAGGGCCGCAAACCTTTCCCTGAAGCAGCGACCCTCTCCCTGCACTGACTGTCTGGATAGCTGTGAGCAGAGCACAGCGCGCCCGCCGGTATAAAGGCTCGGTCACGCTGTGCAGGCCGGCCAATCACTGCAATTCCACAACTAACAGGGCTGTGGCATTGCAGTGGTCTGCCAGCCAATCCCTGCATGAGGGCTGGCTCTCAAAAGAGCGCCAACATGCAGGGATGAAGACCACGAGTACAGCACGAGTATCGCGAGATTACTCGGTCCCCGTCGAGTAGACCGAGTACAGTGATACTCGTGCGAGTACCGAGTAGTAACAAGCATGCTCGCTCATCACTATTTATTAGTAAAATGGCTTACACTCCCCTTTTTTCCACTTTTTTCTTCACTACTTTTATAAAGAAATTTTTCCTTTCTTTATTCTTAATGCAATTTTATATAGCAACACCACCATTTTTTGCCACGAACATAATTTTTCTTGTCCGTCATCCCGTTCACCCTTACAGGGTTGTGGACAGATGCACTTGTCACTACACTTCTAAGACTCAATACAGGGTCTGGAGCTCAATGCTCCCTTTTTGGTTTTTTTTTCTTCTTTTTTTTCTTTTTTTCATTTTGTCCTTCTTCTTCTTCTTTTTCTGATTTTTGTCTCAAAAAGCTGATGAAATTTGAAACACTATACCCCAGTGATTTTATAAATGTTTCTCAATATATCACTTGAGAACTTTTATGGCCGGTATTGTAACAGTTGACCATCCCGGCAGTATTTGAAATACAGCAGTCAGTCCTCTGACGTAGCTCCATATGTGTATATATAGAGGTTCTTCCTCCTTTGATTGCATACTGTTCTTTTTTTGCCCTGATGAAGGAGACAGTGATCTCTGAAACACATTGACCGGAAAAAAGAATAAAGAGATGAAATAATTAACATCAGTTTCCTTTGGTGACAGCGCGGCACGCACCCGATTTTCCTCCTATACGTTATTGCTCTTCTACTAGGGGCTGCGGCTGTCGCCATTTGTAACGTGCATTTAGGGGTTGTGACTGGCACAACCTTAATAGGTGAGTGCAACTACTATTAATTATTTGTTACCTTACCAGGTAAGACCCTAATTTGTGCGTCTGCTCCAGAGTTATTTCCCTGATTATTAATATCTGACAGGCAGTGATTGATCCTGCATTCTCACCTTCCTCTCTGTTGCACATTCTTATTGTTCCTATATGCTCTCTATTTCCATCAGACTTTTTTTGTCCTTCGGTGGGGCTCTAACATATGTGCACCATTTATTATTTATTTTTATGGATTCCTTTCTTTTTTCATGCTAGCGTTCATTATGCAGTAGTCATTCATGATATATCTTATATTTGTGAATCCATTAGGGCTCTATATGTCTGGTGCATCACATTGGGTCTTTTCAGTGCACAATAGGCACCTTTTTCTGTTATGCTCTGCTGCCACCTTATGGACATCCTATCAGTGATGCCAGAAAAAAATGGACATGTCTCCGTGCAGCAATCACGGACACGCGGGTACGCCGCACGGAGACACGTGCAGTGAAAAATCACTGATGTGTGAGCAGACCCATTCATTATAATGGATCTGCGTATCTCAGTGATTCTGTTATGTTTAAAAAAAAGCACAAACGTACCAGAATCACTGACGTGTGAAACAGGCCTTATAGTGTTTTGATTTATGTATGTATTATACAACTTCTGTGGATCTTGTATGAGTGACTTTTCTTCATTTTATTGGATTGTTTTAAAATATTGAAATAAAGTCACGCTTCCTATGCATCCTTTTGTATTCTGATTGGCTACTATAATACAGTTTTTAGGCACTGAGATCGATACCAGAGGCATGGTCTTCCGCTTACCAGAGGATAAGCTCAAAAGGCTAAGGGACATAATAGAAGGGTTTAGTGCTGTTAATAAGGTGGCATTAAGATAAATGAAATATATCTTCTCGGTCTTCTCGTTTTCTTGCTGAGTTGTGCCAATGGACAGAGTTTTTTCTAGACATTTGCTATTGGAAACTCAGGGAACCAAAGCTCCTGGATAGAGTTGAGTGCGGTTCGTGGTTCGTGGTTCTCCAGTTCTAGGCTCGAGTGATTTTGGGGCATGTTCTAGATCGAACTAGAACTCGAGCTTTTTGCAATAGCTCGATAGTTCTAGAAACGTTCGAGAACGGTTCTAGCAGCCAAAAAACAGCTAAATCATAGCTTGGTTTCTGCTGTAATAGTGTAAGTCACTCTGTGAATCAAACTATTATCACATTTCAGTGTATAGTGTGCGTGAACAGCGCCTTCAGATCACTGCTGTTTCTATAATGGCGATCGCCATTTTTTTTTTTTTTTTCTTGTCTTCCTTCCCTAAGTGCGCGCGTCTTGTGGGGCGGGCCAGCATGTCAGCCAATCACAGACACACACACAGCTAAGTTGACTTTGAGCCAGAGAAGCAACGGCATGTGTGATAGGATCTGCATGTCACATGTTCCTGCATTATAAAACCGGACATTTTCTTCACGGACGCCATTATCTGCCTTCTGCGTCTTTGGTGTCAGACATCACTGTCGCAGCTCCGTCCTCCTGAGTCCTATAGCCGATACAGCTGTATGCGCTGCATACACAGCGTTAGACAGCATAGGGAGAGCACTTTATAGCAGTCCTTTTAAGGGCTCAAACCGGCAGGGTCAGAGAGCCATAGGTGACAGGTCCTGCAAACAGCAACAGCATCTGTGTAGCCAAGGTCAGGGATTTCCTCCCTGCATTTCACCATTAGGAGGGAATAGAAAGGCAGGCTTCCATTCCTCTACCCAGAGCACCACAATCCTGCCACTGTACCCTCCTGTCCTCTGCACACTCCAACTCATTATAACTAAGCCATTATACTAGCAAACACTCAGTGTACCTAGTGGCATCCTATCTGTGGCTATTGGACTTTGCTATAGTCCCACTAGTGCAAAGACATTTGCAGAGCACGTCTGCCTGCATTGCACACTCCAACTTTTTTAAACTAAGCAATTTTACTAGCAAACACTCAGTGTACCTAGTGGCATCCTATACGTGGCTATTGGACTTTGCTATAGTCCCACTAGTGCCAAGACATTTGCAGAGCGCATCTGCCTGCGTTGCACACTCCAACTAATTATAAGTAAGCCATTATACTAGCAAACACTCAGTGTACCTAGTGGCATCCTATCTGTGGCTATTGGACTTTGCTATAGTCCCACTAGTGCAAAGACATTTGCAGAGCACGTCTGCCTGCATTGCACACTCCAACTTTTTTAAACTAAGCAATTTTACTAGCAAACACTCAGTGTACCTAGTGGCATCCTATACGTGGCTATTGGACTTTGCTATAGTCCCACTAGTGCCAAGACATTTGCAGAGCGCATCTGCCTGCGTTGCACACTCCAACTAATTATAAGTAAGCCATTATACTAGCAAACACTCAGTGTACCTAGTGGCATCCTATCTGTGGCTATTGGACTTTGCTATAGTCCCACTAGTGCAAAGACATTTGCAGAGCACGTCTGCCTGCATTGCACACTCCAACTTTTTTAAACTAAGCAATTTTACTAGCAAACACTCAGTGTACCTAGTGGCATCCTATACGTGGCTATTGGACTTTGCTATAGTCCCACTAGTGCCAAGACATTTGCAGAGCGCATCTGCCTGCGTTGCACACTCCAACTAATTATAAGTAAGCCATTATACTAGCAAACACTCAGTGTACCTAGTGGCATCCTATCTGTGGCTATTGGACTTTGCTATAGTCCCACTAGTGCCAAGACATTTGCAGAGCGCATCTGCCTGCGTTGCACACTCCAACTAATTATAAGTAAGCCATTATACTAGCAAACACTCAGTGTACCTAGTGGCATCCTATACGTGGCTATTGGACCTTGCTATAGTCCCACTAGTGCCAAGACATTTGCAGAGCGCATCTGCCTGCGTTGCACACTCCAACTAATTATAAGTAAGCCATTATACTAGCAAACACTCAGTGTACCTAGTGGCATCCTATACGTGGCTATTGGACCTTGCTATAGTCCCACTAGTGCCAAGACATTTGCAGAGCGCATCTGCCTGCGTTGCACACTCCAACTAATTATAAGTAAGCCATTATACTAGCAAACACTCAGTGTACCTAGTGGCATCCTATCTGTGGCTATTGGACTTTGCTATAGTCCCACTAGTGCCAAGACATTTGCAGAGCGCATCTGCCTGCGTTGCACACTCCAACTAATTATAAGTAAGCCATTATACTAGCAAACACTCAGTGTACCTAGTGGCATCCTATACGTGGCTATTGGACCTTGCTATAGTCCCACTAGTGCCAAGACATTTGCAGAGCGCATCTGCCTGCGTTGCACACTCCAACTAATTATAAGTAAGCCATTATACTAGCAAACACTCAGTGTACCTAGTGGCATCCTATACGTGGCTATTGGACCTTGCTATAGTCCCACTAGTGCCAAGACATTTGCAGAGCGCATCTGCCTGCGTTGCACACTCCAACTAATTATAAGTAAGCCATTATACTAGCAAAAACTCAGTGTACCTAGTGGCATCCTATCTGTGGCTATTGGACTTTGCTATAGTCCCACTAGTGCAAAGACATTTGCAGAGCACGTCTGCCTGCATTGCACACTCCAACTTTTTTAAACTAAGCAATTTTACTAGCAAACACTCAGTGTACCTAGTGGCATCCTATACGTGGCTATTGGACTTTGCTATAGTCCCACTAGTGCCAAGACATTTGCAGAGCGCATCTGCCTGCGTTGCACACTCCAACTAATTTTAACTTAGCCATTATACTAGCAAACACTCAGTGTACCTAGTGGCATCCTATACGTGGCTATTGGACTTTGCTATAGTCCCACTAGTGCCAAGACATTTGCAGAGCGCATCTGCCTGCGTTGCACACTCCAACTAATTATAAGTAAGCCATTATACTAGCAAACACTCAGTGTACCTAGTGGCATCCTATACGTGGCTATTGGACCTTGCTATAGTCCCACTAGTGCCAAGACATTTGCAGAGCGCATCTGCCTGCGTTGCACACTCCAACTAATTATAAGTAAGCCATTATACTAGCAAACACTCAGTGTACCTAGTGGCATCCTATACGTGGCTATTGGACTTTGCTATAGTCCCACTAGTACCAAGACATTTGCAGAGCGCATCTGCCTGCGTTGCACACTCCAACTAATTATAAGTAAGCCATTATACTAGCAAACACTCAGTGTACCTAGTGGCATCCTATACGTGGCTATTGGACCTTGCTATAGTCCCACTAGTGCCAAGACATTTGCAGAGCGCATCTGCCTGCGTTGCACACTCCAACTAATTATAAGTAAGCCATTATAGTAGCAAACACTCAGTGTACCTAGTGGCATCCTATCTGTGGCTATTGGACTTTGCTATAGTCCCACTAGTGCCAAGACATTTGCAGAGCGCATCTGCCTGCGTTGCACACTCCAACTAATTATAAGTAAGCCATTATACTAGCAAACACTCAGTGTACCTAGTGGCATCCTATACGTGGCTATTGGACTTTGCTATAGTCCCACTAGTGCCAAGACATTTGCAGAGCGCATCTGCCTGCGTTGCACACTCCAACTAATTATAAGTAAGCCATTATACTAGCAAACACTCAGTGTACCTAGTGGCATCCTATACGTGGCTATTGGACTTTGCTATAGTCCCACTAGTGCCAAGACATTTGCAGAGCGCATCTGCCTGCGTTGCACACTCCAACTAATTTTAACTTAGCCATTATACTAGCAAACACTCAGTGTACCTAATGGCATCCTATACGTGGCTATTGGACTTTGCTATAGTCCCACTAGTGCCAAGACATTTTCAGAGCGCATCTGCCTGCGTTGCACACTCCAACTAATTATAAGTAAGCCATTATACTAGCAAACACTCAGTGTACCTAGTGGCATCCTATACGTGGCTATTGGACTTTGCTATAGTCCCACTAGTGCCAAGACATTTGCAGAGCGCATCTGCCTGCGTTGCACACTCCAACTAATTTTAACTTAGCCATTATACTAGCAAACACTCAGTGTACCTAGTGGCATCCTATACGTGGCTATTGGACTTTGCTATAGTCCCACTAGTGCCAAGACATTTGCAGAGCGCATCTGCCTGCGTTGCACACTCCAACTCATTATAACTAAGTTGCATTGTCAGGGATATTTATTCTTTATTATTCTGCTGTTAATAAAGCTAGACCACCACTGCAATCTTCACCACCTCTCAATTTTTACTACCACATTTTCAGTCCACAATCTTGTCGCAATCAACATGAGTGGCAAAATGACAGATGCTGGTGGAAAGGGGAAGAGGCGTGGTGGAAAAGGCAAAAAAGGTTTTGTCTGTGGGGAAAGTGGCAAAGCTCCATTATCATCTGCTGAAGATAGACCATCTACCAGAAAAAGTAAGATGTCTACTACTTACCGTGGACAATCCGATGTGCTCCCTTTTTTACGGACACGAACAACAGGAAGAAAGGTAGATGATGGGCAAAAAAGGAAAATGCTTGAATGGATCTCAAGTGGTCCAACAAGTGCCCTCTCAGCCACTTCAAGTACCGCATCCAAAAAACACCAGTCCTCTGAGTTGTCATCCCAATCACACTTGATTTCTCCCAGCTCTGAAGTCTCCATCAGCCCTGCACAGTATGGTGGAACTGAGATGGCTGAGTCTGCAGAGCTGTTCAGTCACACTATAGCCTGGGAATCAGAGGTCTGCTCCCAAGCTACAGTGAGTACAGAACAGGAAATGGTCTGCAGTGATGCCCAGAACCTTTGTGACTCTGATTCAGGCCGTGAGGACCAAGTTTCTGAGCATAATGTTGACCCTTTGTCACTAACTGTAACACCTGTGGTTATAGACAATGAGGAACATACTGATGAAGATGAGACGCAGATACCCGATTGGGATGACAACTTAAATATTCGGTCAGGGCAAGAAGAGGCTCGGTCTGAGGGGGAGGGGAGTGCAAACACAACAATTGATGATGAAGTTCTAGATTCCACCTACTGTCAACCCCCAGTCAGGCACTCGAGGAGGTCAACAGAGGCGGTGGAGGAGGATGCAACCGACGACGAAGTTACCTTGCGCCTTCCTGGACAGAGTCGGAGCACTGGTAGCACGTCTACAACTGCATCCTCAGCCACCACTCTGCCTATGAGCATTATTCGGGGTGGATCAACAGGTCGCATGGCCTCTAAGCCTTGCCTAGCGTGGTCCTTTTTTGACATAGAAAAAGATCGCCCAAATCATGTGATATGTAAAATTTGTCATGATTCTCTTAGTAGAGGTCAAAACCTCAGCAGTTTGACAACTTCTTCCATGAATCGTCACATGAATAAATATCATAGGTCCCGGTGGGAAGCTCACTGTGCTGCAATGCTGCAAGAGCGAACCATCCACCGCCCGCCCCTTCCAGTGCATCCGCGCGCTCTTCATCTTCTAGGACTGTGGGGACAGCTGTCACACCTGTTTTTCCACGCCAAACTTCCACCACTGTAACCGCAACAGGCAGTTTGCTTGTAAGGTCGTCAGTTGGTTTGGAAGGGGAAACAAGTGAGTGTGTACAGCTCTCTCAGACATCGATAGCACCAACGTTGGATGAAGGCAACATCATGTCTCCGCCTGCACTTTCCTCACAAACCTGCATTTTTCCAGGGACACCCTACTCAACACCGTCTACACACAGCAGCCAGATCTCTGTCCATCAGATGTGGTCAAATAAAAGGCCACTTCCTCCGACCCATGACAAAGCTAAGAGGTTGACTCTATCCCTCTGTAAGCTGTTGGCTACCGAAATGCTGCCTTTCCGCCTAGTGGACACACAGGATTTTAGAGACCTTATGTCTGTCGCTGTGCCCCAGTACCAGATGCCTAGTCGCCACTACTTCTCTAAGAAAGGTGTGCCCGCGCTACACCAGCATGTCGCACACAACATCACCGCTTCCTTGAGAAACTCTGTGTGTGAACGGGTGCATTTCACCACCGATACTTGGACCAGTAAGCATGGACAGGGACGTTACATGTCGCTAACTGGGCACTGGGTAACTATGGTGATAGATGGTGAAGGGTCTGCTGCACAAGTCTTGCCGTCCCCACGACTTGTGTGTCAATCCTCTGTCTGTCCAAGTTCCGCCACAGCTTCTGCATCCTCCACCTCATCTGGGTCCTCCACCTCCGCCCCAAGCCTGCCTGGTCAGGCCACCAGCATTCTCACTGCGCAGAAGGAATCACGCACGCCTCATTACTATGCTGGCAGCAGAGCGCAACGGCATCAGGCGGTCTTTAGCTTGACATGTCTTGGGAATAAGAGTCACACAGCTGAGGAGTTGTGGTCAGCTCTGCGGTCCGAGTTTAATAAATGGTTGTCTCCACTCAACCTGCAGCCTGGTAAGGCCGTGTGCGACAATGCTGCAAACCTGGGTGCGGCACTTCGCCTGGGCATTGTGACACACGTACCTTGTATGGCTCACGTGTTGAACCTTGTCGTCCAGCAATTTTTAACACACTATCCCGGCCTAGATGGCCTTCTGAACAGGGCACGAAAACTGTCAGCTCACTTCCGCCGTTCAAGCGCCGCAGCAGAGCGACTTGCATCGCTCCAGAAGTCTTTCGGCCTGCCGGTTCATCGCCTGAAATGCGATGTGGCGACACGCTGGAATTCAACTCTCCACATGTTACAGCGACTGTGGCAGCACCGCAGAGCCCTGGTGCAATACGTCATGACGTATAGCCTGGGCCAACGAGATGCAGAGGTGGGGCAGATCACCCTGATGGAGTGGTCTCAGATCAAGGACCTATGCACCCTTCTGCACAGTTTCGACATGGCGACGAATATGTTTAGCTCTGACAATGCCATTATCAGCATGACGATTCCAGTCATTTACATGCTGGAGCACACGCTAAACACTATTCGGAGTCAGGGGGTGGGACAACATGAAGGGGAGGAACTACAGGAGGATTCATATGCGCAAGGGACAACAACATCACCAAGGTCCAGACGTTCATCATCACCAACGCAGCAGGCATGGGACCATGGGGAACAGGGATCGACAAGGGCGCATAGTAGCAGGCGAAATGTTGAGCAAGGTGCAGGAGAACATGAAGAAATGGAGGACGAACTGTCCATGGACATGGAAGACTCAGCGGATGAGGGAGACCTTGGTCAAATTTCAGTTGAAAGAGGTTGGGGGGAGATGTCAGAGGAAGAAAGAACGGGTAGCACCTCTATGCCACAAACACAGCGTGGACTTGGTCCGCATGGCTGCGCAAGACACATGAGTGCCTTTTTGTTGCACTACCTCCAACATGACAGTCGTATTGTCAAAATTAGAAGTGATGATGACTACTGGATTGCCACACTATTAGATCCCCGGTACAAGTCCAAATTTTGTGACATAATTCCAGCCATAGAAAGGGACGCACGTCTGCAGGAGTATCAGCAGAAGCTGTTACTCGATCTTAGCTCGGCTTTTCCACCAAACAACCGTGCAGGTGCAGGGAGGGAATCTCCCAGTTGTAACTTGACAAACATGGGACGGTCTCGTCATCTTCAACAGTCTACCCGTACCAGTAGGACCGTATCTGGTGCCGGTAACAGCAATTTTATGGAATCTTTTCATAATTTTTTTAGACCCTCTTTTGCAAGGCCACCAGAGACAACAAGTCTGACACATACTCAACGGCTGGAGAGGATGATACAGGAGTATCTGAGTATCTCCAAATGAACATCGATGCCATGACTGTGCAACTGGAGCCTTGCTCCTTTTGGGCTTCAAACCTAGAAAAATGGCCAGAGCTCTCCAGTTACGCCTTGGAGATTTTGTCGTGTCCAGCTGCCAGCGTTGTCTCTGAACGTGTATTCAGTGCTGCTGGGTGTGTGCTGACAGATAAGCGCACGCGTCTGTCCAGTGACAATGTGGACAGACTGACGTTCATCAAAATGAACAAGTCATGGATCCAGAAGGAATTTACTACCCCTGTGTCATCCTGGGGAGAGTAAATGCTTGTTGATTTGGAATGTGCTTGATGCAAATCAAAACATCCTGTTTGCAACTAGGGCCCAAGTGCTGCCACTGATGGGGTGGGTGTCTGTGTGGCCCAATTTTTGGAAAAAAGGGAGACTCCGCTTGGAGTAACCCTTGCTTGCTGTGTTTTTAAAAGAAGCCAAGATGAACAGAGCTGGGATCAGGAAAGACTTTGCTACCTACCCCGGTGTCATCCTGGGGACGGTTAAGAATAGCGTATTTTTGAATGTGCTTGATGCAAATGTAGCTGTGAAGTGTACAACTGGGGCACAACTGCTGCCACTGAAGGGGTGGGTGTGTGTGGGGCCCAATTTTTGGAAAAAAGGGAGACTCCGCTTGGAGTAACCCTTGCTTGCTGTGTTTTTAAAAGAAGCCAAGATGAACAGAGCTGGGATCAGGAAAGACTTTGCTACCTACCCCGGTGTCATCCTGGGGACGGTTAATTATGGCGTATTTTTGAATGTGCTTGATGCAAATCAAAACATCCTGTTTGCAACTAGGGCCCAAGTGCTGCCACTGATGGGGTGGGTGTCTGTGTGGCCCAATTTTTGGAAAAAAGGGAGACTCCGCTTGGAGTAACCCTTGCTCGCTGTGTTTTTAAAAGAAGCCAAGATGAACAGAGCTGGGATCAGGAAAGACTTTGCTACCTACCCCGGTGTCATCCTGGGGACGGTTAATTATGGCGTATTTTTGAATGTGCTTGATGCAAATCAAAACATCCTGTTTGCAACTAGGGCCCAAGTGCTGCCACTGATGGGGTGGGTGTCTGTGTGGCCCAATTTTTGGAAAAAAGGGAGACTCCGCTTGGAGTAACCCTTCCTTGCTGTGTTTTTAAAAGAAGCCAAGATGAACAGAGCTGGGATCAGGAAAGACTTTGCTACCTACCCCGGTGTCATCCTGGGGACGGTTAAGAATAGCGTATTTTTGAATGTGCTTGATGCAAATGTAGCTGTGAAGTGTACAACTGGGGCACAACTGCTGCCACTGAAGGGGTGGGTGTGTGTGGGGCCCAATTTTTGGAAAAAAGGGAGACTCCGCTTGGAGTAACCCTTGCTTGCTGTGTTTTTAAAAGAAGCCAAGATGAACAGAGCTGGGATCAGGAAAGACTTTGCTACCTACCCCGGTGTCATCCTGGGGACGGTTAATTATGGCGTATTTTTGAATGTGCTTGATGCAAATCAAAACATCCTGTTTGCAACTAGGGCCCAAGTGCTGCCACTGATGGGGTGGGTGTCTGTGTGGCCCAATTTTTGGAAAAAAGGGAGACTCCGCTTGGAGTAACCCTTGCTTGCTGTGTTTTTAAAAGAAGCCAAGATGAACAGAGCTGGGATCAGGAAAGACTTTGCTACCTACCCCGGTGTCATCCTGGGGACGGTTAAGAATAGCGTATTTTTGAATGTGCTTGATGCAAATGTAGCTGTGAAGTGTACAACTGGGGCACAACTGCTGCCACTGAAGGGGTGGGTGTGTGTGGGGCCCAATTTTTGGAAAAAAGGGAGACTCCGCTTGGAGTAACCCTTGCTTGCTGTGTTTTTAAAAGAAGCCAAGATGAACAGAGCTGGGATCAGGAAAGACTTTGCTACCTACCCCGGTGTCATCCTGGGGACGGTTAATTATGGCGTATTTTTGAATGTGCTTGATGCAAATCAAAACATCCTGTTTGCAACTAGGGCCCAAGTGCTGCCACTGATGGGGTGGGTGTCTGTGTGGCCCAATTTTTGGAAAAAAGGGAGACTCCGCTTGGAGTAACCCTTGCTTGCTGTGTTTTTAAAAGAAGCCAAGATGAACAGAGCTGGGATCAGGAAAGACTTTGCTACCTACCCCGGTGTCATCCTGGGGACGGTTAATTATGGCGTATTTTTGAATGTGCTTGATGCAAATCAAAACATCCTGTTTGCAACTAGGGCCCAAGTGCTGCCACTGATGGGGTGGGTGTCTGTGTGGCCCAATTTTTGGAAAAAAGGGAGACTCCGCTTGGAGTAACCCTTGCTTGCTGTGTTTTTAAAAAAAGACAAGATGAACAGAGCTGGGATCAGGAAAGACTTTGCTACCTACCCCGGTGTCATCCTGGGGACGGTTAAGAATAGCGTATTTTTGAATGTGCTTGATGCAAATGTAGCTGTGAAGTGTACAACTGGGGCACAACTGCTGCCACTGAAGGGGTGGGTGTGTGTGGGGCCCAATTTTTGGAAAAAAGGGAGACTCCGCTTGGAGTAACCCTTGCTTGCTGTGTTTTTAAAAGAAGCCAAGATGAACAGAGCTGGGATCAGGAAAGACTTTGCTACCTACCCCGGTGTCATCCTGGGGACGGTTAATTATGGCGTATTTTTGAATGTGCTTGATGCAAATCAAAACATCCTGTTTGCAACTAGGGCCCAAGTGCTGCCACTGATGGGGTGGGTGTCTGTGTGGCCCAATTTTTGGAAAAAAGGGAGACTCCGCTTGGAGTAACCCTTGCTTGCTGTGTTTTTAAAAGATGCCAAGATGAACAGAGCTGGGATCAGGAAAGACTTTGCTACCTACCCCGGTGTCATCCTGGGGACGGTTAATTATGGCGTATTTTTGAATGTGCTTGATGCAAATCAAAACATCCTGTTTGCAACTAGGGCCCAAGTGCTGCCACTGATGGGGTGGGTGTCTGTGTGGCCCAATTTTTGGAAAAAAGGGAGACTCCGCTTGGAGTAACCCTTGCTTGCTGTGTTTTTAAAAGAAGCCAAGATGAACAGAGCTGGGATCAGGAAAGACTTTGCTACCTACCCCGGTGTCATCCTGGGGACGGTTAATTATGGCGTATTTTTGAATGTGCTTGATGCAAATCAAAACATCCTGTTTGCAACTAGGGCCCAAGTGCTGCCACTGATGGGGTGGGTGTCTGTGTGGCCCAATTTTTGGAAAAAAGGGAGACTCCGCTTGGAGTAACCCTTCCTTGCTGTGTTTTTAAAAGAAGCCAAGATGAACAAGTCATGGGTCAGCAAAGACTTTATCTACCTACCCCGGTGTCATCCTGGGGACGGATAAGAATGGCGTATTTTTGAATGTGCTTGATGCAAATCAAAACATCCTGTTTGCAACTAGGGCCCAAGTCCTGCCACTGATGGGGTGGGTGTCTGTGTGGCCCAATTTTTGGAAAAAAGGGAGACTCCGCTTGGAGTAACCCTTGCTTGCTGTGTTTTTAAAAGAAGCCAAGATGAACAGAGCTGGGATCAGGAAAGACTTTGCTACCTACCCCGGTGTCATCCTGGGGACGGTTAATTATGGCGTATTTTTGAATTTGCTTGATGCAAATCAAAACATCCTGTTTGCAACTAGGGCCCAAGTGCTGCCACTGATGGGGTGGGTGTCTGTGTGGCCCAATTTTTGGAAAAAAGGGAGACTCCGCTTGGAGTAACCCTTGCTTGCTGTGTTTTTAAAAGAAGCCAAGATGAACAGAGCTGGGATCAGGAAAGACTTTGCTACCTACCCCGGTGTCATCCTGGGGACGGTTAATTATGGCGTATTTTTGAATTTGCTTGATGCAAATCAAAACATCCTGTTTGCAACTAGGGCCCAAGTGCTGCCACTGATGGGGTGGGTGTCTGTGTGGCCCAATTTTTGGAAAAAAGGGAGACTCCGCTTGGAGTAACCCTTGCTTGCTGTGTTTTTAAAAGAAGCCAAGATGAACAGAGCTGGGATCAGGAAAGACTTTGCTACCTACCCCGGTGTCATCCTGGGGACGGTTAAGAATAGCGTATTTTTGAATGTGCTTGATGCAAATGTAGCTGTGAAGTGTACAACTGGGGCACAACTGCTGCCACTGAAGGGGTGGGTGTGTGTGGGGCCCAATTTTTGGAAAAAAGGGAGACTCCGCTTGGAGTCACCTTGCGGTGTTTTACATGATTTTAGAATGGCGTGCCATGCCTATATCTGTGTGTCCTCCTCTTTTCCTTGTCCAGCTGTTTTGTTTTCGCATGAGTATATGTCCTTGTCACTTTCCCATGTGTTTGTGTTGTGTTGTGAGTTGTTTGTCACCTTTTGGACACCTTTGAGGGTGTTTTCTAGGTGTTTTACTGTGTTTGTGATTGCCTGCCATTGTTTCCTATTGGCTCGAGTTCGGTTCGTCGAACGTTCGACGAGCCGAACTCGAACGGGAGCTCCGTTCGGCGAACCGACCTCGAGCCGAACCGGGACCGGTTCGCTCATCTCTACTCCTGGACATAGCATTCGAATTACCAGGTCCCTGAAGGCTGAAATGCGTAGTGGCCGGAAATCATGAACAATTACAATGGGCGTATGTGCTGTAGATCCTGCGTCAGTTGTAGCTTGGAACTTTGTCTTTTCACGGATTTGCCCGTCTCTCATGGTGTTGGGCTATTTTCGGATCAAAATGGTGTGTCCCTCCTTGGCCCGTATCATGGGTTATTTCAGGGGCAAATTTAACTCTCTTAGCACTTTTCTCCTTAATTGTGGCCGTTGAATTGTGGGGTCAAGGTCTATCCAACCAGCATATTTGTTGTTTTTCAGACAATTTAGGGCTCGTGCATAGTAATAATAACACAGGTTTCCAAGGGTAAAAATTTTTGAAAGATGTGATTTTTTTCATACTTTCGATCATTGGACAGGTGGACGGGCAGACCCAGGAGGTGGATCCACTGGGCCGAACACCTTAATGAAGGCAAGGGGTCCGGTAGCCGGAGCACTACGGGTAGCAGGACAGTCCGTGCAAAAGAGTGGAATGGAGAAGTCCCTGGGACCACGGAGTCACTGATGGTAGTCCGGGTGACGGAGCTCAGGTTCGGAGGCCGAGATGTCAGGCAGAGTCCGGAACCGATGGAGCGAGAGGACGGGTCACCACAGGGATCAGAGATGGTACGGACTGACGGGATGGCAGATAGTCAGCGTTCGGGGTTCGGGAATCGGCAGGACCGGATGGCGAGGCAGGAGCGGCTCTAGAAGAGAGATAGGTAAGTATATCACAGAGACACAAGGAGACCTGACTCCTAGCTTAGGAAACACGAAGAACAGGCCCCGCCCACTTGGACATTAAACCCCTTTATACCCTGTACCTGTGTGTTCAATTTCCTGTCAGTGGACGCTGGCCCTTTAAGAGAGGGTCAATGACCGCGCGCGCGCCCTAATGCGCATGCGCGAGGCCCGGGTGCCAGAAGCCAGGGCAGGGAGCGGTGTATAGGAAGCAGGGGAGCCGGCCTGGAGCAGGGCTGCCGACGGGCGCCGGGAGCGGGGACCGGGCCGCCTGGGGACCGCAGGTGGTGGAGGCTGGAGACCGTGGAGCGGGGGATGTCTGCCAGAGGAGCCGGGGAGCGAAGCAGGGAAGCCGGGGAGCGTGGCAGGTGAGCCGGGGGGCAGAGCAGGGGACCCGGAGAGCGTGACAATAGGTTTCCAAAAGGTTAGAATTCTGAAAAGATTCCCTCCATACTTTTCTGAAGATGGTGCTCTAGTGTATTCAAGCGATGTTCCTGTGCTGATGGAAAATGTAACATTAAGTACAATGTGAGCGAGTGGAGACACGTCATTGTTTCATCCAAAAAGTCTGAAAGCTGTGCTACTGCTCAATGGCAGTAAGTATTCTTCAGTGTGTGTAGGGCATGTGTCGCGGGCAGAGGGGCCACGCACGCTACGCTCGGGTTCGGGGACTTCTGCTGCTGCTGCTGCTCGGTGGCTCGAGCGGAGGGCCAGATCCGGGGACTCGAGCAGCGCTCCTCGCCCACGAGTGAAAAGGGGGTGGTTTGTTTGGGGAGATAGTTAGTGACGTCACCCACAGGTCGTGGTGATAATGGGCACCACCACTGCTGGTGACGGGGATCCCGGGAGCGATGGCAGGGAGCAGCTAGGATGTTGGTTCCCCCTCCGTGGGTAGGGGTTGGTGATCCCGGGGCCCGGTGGCGGTACGGGGAGGCTGGATGGCTGGGGTGTACGTACCTAGGGAGCCCGTTTGCCCGCAGGCGCTGGCCCTTGGATCTCTAGCCTATGGCGGTGGCTTTTTATCCTCACGGTGTGGACGGTTGCCTTCTGTCGGGTCTTGGGTGTTAGGGAACCCCTGGGATTCCGGTCACTCTCGGATTTGACCATTGTCGGCGGCTCCTAGCCTGGTCAGGGTCCAATGGCCCTGCCTTTGTGCTTGGTACAGATCCGCTCACCGGTTCAGTTCCCCTCGGGTCACCGCCCGTCCCCGGTCCTACGGTTCAGCTGACTTGTACCACCTCCTGCAGACGGCCACCACCGTCTGCCGACCTTGCTGACAGTGCCTGGGCTCCTACCCAGACACTAACAGTTTCTGTCCTCTCACTTTCCACTACAAAACTAAACTAACTGCTTTTTCCCGCCTCCGGGCCTGTGAACTCCTCGGTGGGTGGGGCCAACCGCCTGGCTCCGCCCCACCTGGTGTGGACATCAGAGCCTGGAGGAGGCAACAAGGATTTTGTGTGACTGATGTAGACTATCCAGGGGAGGGGGTGTGTGTGATTTTGTGTTTGTGACTACCTGGCTAGTCCAGGGCGTCACACATGCTATGCACTTGGAAGAAAGCTGTGAGAATTTAGACTTTATTCTCAAGAAACTTAACTACAAGGAGCATGGATGGTCAATATGTGGTGGTCTAAAAATGTTCTCATTGCTTCTTGGGCAGCAAGGAGGATATATTAAATACCCATGCTGTTCTGCCTCATGGCAGCCTGCTAATAGTCATTCATTGAAATTTCTGTTACAATCCCTAGAGGTCATTGTTATTCTTTTGAATTGCTGAGTTTCCCTTTAAGCTAAAGGTATTCTGGGTAAGGAATGCCTCCCTGAGCTGAGAAGAAGCCTGCAGCCATTTTTTCTTTGGATTTGTCAGGAAAGGACATGCCGACTTACCTCTCTGTACATTCACCCCTGCCTAGTGTAATCCGGTGAGCAAAGCAAATTACATGTGTTAGTGATAGAATCCTAGATGGAAGAGTGTAGTAAATGCATTGTACATTGTACTTCTACACCTTTAGTGTCATCCCTGTCTTGTTTGTCTAGATAAGATTTCTATGTATTGCAGATGCAGTGACCTTTCACCTACATTCTCGTAAGAACTGCATCTCATGTACTGTTATGCTATGTTAACTCTGTATTAACACTGTACTGACTGTAATCATTTTCTTGTTATAGTTTTTACCCGTATAAAACAGTATCTTGGATATACCGTATTCTGTCTTCAACTGCATCTTGGATATTCCTATATTCACTGTATATTCCATGTATACTGCAATCAAGTTCACGTTACCAGCTAATAAATCAAGGCTATTGAACTTCACAGTCTGTTTATTTGAAATGTGAACTAGGGTTTAGCTGTATGCTAGAGATTCACAGCATTACGTAAAAGAAGGCAGAACACATGCTTTTTGTGTGAATTGGAAAGCCAGGTTAGGACTCTTCACTGGAGCAAAAAAAATTGGCCAACAAGAACATCTTTGTAACCGGGACTCAAGAACATTGTTGCATAAAGCTTAGTTGATCCCACCTAAAGTTCTCTTGCCACCACTCCACTGTAAGCTTGGACTGATGAAGCTGTTTGTGAAAGCGCTACTGAAAGAAGGAGAGATGTTTAAGTACCTGTGTACCAAGTTTCAGGGACTGTCAGAATCAAGTCTGAAGGAAGGTGTGATGCCCTGGCAAAACCAGGTAGTTACAGATAGGCCCCCGCACAACACCTTTCCTCACTTAGGAAACACACAGCCGACCTGAAACCCTAGTCACCTAGGACACTGAAGCCAGGACCGAAACCAGCGGCCTAGCTAATTAAATGATTGAGGGCAGGATTATAGGTCCTATCCCACCTAAAGTCCCTCAAAGAAGACAACAGCCCACTGATAGGGATAAGGCCACCGCCAGGGCCCTTAGATCCCACGGGCCAGCGCCTGCGGGCACGGCTCCTTAGGCCATATCCAGCCGGGAGCGGACTCCTGAGTTCCAGACCAGGCAGTCCACCATACACAAAAACAAGTGCAGAGTAAAGGACAGCGACCACCAGCCTGGGTGGGGGACCTGAATGCAACCGGCCGGGGCGGCAGGCCACCAGCACCTTTGGTTTACCGAAAGACTCGTGTGATTCATTTACTGTGAGTAACCAAACATCCCCCTGCTTGCTCAGGCGCGCCGGCCCTTGCCATCACCATACCCTGCACAAAGACACTGGGCCCCGGGGCAATCATCCCTACACACGGAGGGGTTAACATCCAGCTGCCACTACATCTCTCCCGGGTATCCCATAACGGCAGCGGTGGTGTCCCACCTCACCACACACCGTTGGTGGCGTCACAAACTTAATACGGCCTAGCCCATACATCTACATTCCTCCTTTTATTCGACATGTCCGCGAGACCCCCGGGTTGAGCCACTCTCTTAGAAGGTCTGGATCCGACCAACGGCGGCTGCTGGCACAGGGGCAGCACAAAAGCATTTTTGTGGGTTCGGATATTCAGAAACCCATGAATGAAGGATGACGTGTTTTAAACAATAATGAAAACTGTTGAAAAAAGGGCTTGGGACTCTTTGAAAGAAGCAATAAATACGTTTCTAGGTAACAACAAAGAATCAAAATTTAAGTCCATCGTGGAGAACATGCTGAAACGTTTCAAAGCCTTGGGTTGTCTAATGAATTTGAAGTTACATTTTTTACATTCCTATTTGGACTACTTGTCTGAAAACCTTGGTGCTGGTGGGAAGAACAAGAAGGTTTTCATCGGAATATCAAGGAGATGGAACGACGATACCAAAGTAAATGAAACGTGAACATGATTGCCGGATGCTTCACAGAGAAGATCCACAGGCCTTCTATAAGAGAAAAGGGGGATCTAGAGAAAAGGAAAAAGTGCAAGAATAAATTTCTAATAAAGTTGCAGAATGACTGTACAATAAATAAATGTATTTTATATATAAAATTGTGAATATTTTTGGTTACAATAAGTATTTTTCTTGTTCATGTCACTTGTATGTAACTTCACACATGGATTGTACAAAATCAATATTTGATGGTTAAAAAAAAATATTTATTTTTTTTTTTAAATCAGGACATTAGAAAACATAATAATCAGTCACTGGATTTGAAGTTTCATAAACCAAAATTTGACATAGCTGTGTAATTTGTCGGGCACCCACCGACAATAGAATAGCGCCAGATTTAGGAAGCTGGCTGAGGTCTGCAAAGTCTGTAGCCAGGTGACAAAATTGTCCAACCTGGGTTTCTTCCTTAAGTAGTCTCTGGTATGATGATATGGTATAATCCTGGCAGCCGGAGTCGAAATCCCTAGATTGCGGTTATGATCTCCAATCGGAATTGAAGCCCCTAGATTGAAGCCATGTAGCCAAGTGATCCTCTAGTTGAAGCCAAAGTCCCTAGACCGAGTCCACAAGGCATCCTGGTTCTGATCCCCTAGCCAGCTCTTAAGAGCTTAGACTAGATCATGCAACATCCATCAACAACCTGGTGACTCCAAGAAGTCCCCTTTTATAGCCATAACCTTCCCTTAGGATATACTGTGCCCTTATCAGATTGGTTGTACAAGGTTGCTTCTCTTATTGGATGAATTTCAAGCTGCATGGATAATGTTCATTTAAATGATGTGGATAGAAAGACTGAAGATATCTACATGTAGTCTGAAATCCATCATGAATCAATACTATTTTACACAGTCATAAGCAGCCCATGGGCATTCACCTGCATTCAAACCAATAACAGCTCATAGACCAGACAATCCATCTACCACTGGACCAAAGACAGGAAGTTAAATCCACTGCCTGCGGTAACCAACTTAATCCTATAGGCTACTCACACAACAAACCCAACAGAAAGGAAAAAAACATGGCTTCGATTATCCATCCAATGAAAACGCATAACCATTGTGAGCCATTGGACAATGCAATTGGACACTTGGTGACATGGTGCACGGCCCAATGAATCAAGTCTTTACTTCATATTCACGGTTTAAGCCCTTGGGTTCTAATGTGCCCAGAGTACATATCCAGAAAGATTCTCTTTCTTTGAGCTAAACACAAGTCAACAATACATTGTAAGCAGATTCTATTACCAGTCCCACACCATTTTGTGACGCATAATCACACAGTGATCCAATTAAGATTCCAAGTCATCGAACATGTCCAAGCCATACGCAGAGGAGGCAATAGAATTAGGAAGCTCAAAGAAAGGGAATCTTTCTGGATATATACTCTGGGCACATTGGAACCCAAAGGCTTAAACCATGAATATGAAGTACAGACTTGATTCATTGGGCCATGCATGGACATAATGGACATAATTCTAATAGGCAGGACAGGTAATAAGGAGCACAAGTTATATGCTAAAATGTGTTGTGTGACAAGACAGACACAGGAAAGGACATGATAACAGGTGTAGGGACCAACAAGGTGAGACAAGGGGTATCAGGATAGGGTCAAGTAGGTATGAATGTAGTAATGGGGCAGGCATAGAGAATTGTATGTGAATGTGAATTACAATAAATCACTAAGGAAAGGAATATGTGAGTGTGTGCCTAATGTAAACTAATATTGTACTGGCAAAATTATAGATGGAAAGGGAGAAGGGGAGGGGGGAGAGAGGAGGCTGTAATTGACTACAAGGGTATGAGTTATGAGTGATCATAGGGATAGTGTTACATAAGTGGAAATACCTATGGAGGACCGGATGTGTAAGCGCATACCTTATACAAACCTATAGAGTGCTGATGGGTGAGAGTGTGATGTTAGATATAAGACATCCTATAGTGAATAGTGAGCCGTAATCAAGTGCAACAGGGATATTTCACGTGACTATGGGAACCTGGAAGGTAAAGAAAGGGGAGAAAAAACTGTTAGACAAGGTAATCAGACATAATGTAACCAGTTGATCAGACATGATCACCTGGTTTGAGACCCCCTGCCTTACACTATATAGATATCATGTTCATTCCCCATCTATCTTGCTCAGGAGAGCATCTCCCTCCCCCGGCACCAAGAGCAGCTCATACTGAATTGTTACATTGACTAGTAACACTGCACACAGAAATGCACCTTAATATTCCACTGTTAACCCTTTCCTCCCAGCAGTAACACACAACTCCTCACCTTGATATCATGGTGATTTATGGTCAGAATGACTTCAATGCGATCAGTGATTTCTATTCTAGCTCTGCTCACATAGATTTTATATCCACACTCAACTATAGGCCGTTCTTCATATTTTGGGGGCTTTTAGTCAGATATACTAGTTTGTGCCTGTATAGTATTGGTGTA
Source organism: Anomaloglossus baeobatrachus (assembly GCF_048569485.1). Lineage (NCBI taxonomy): Eukaryota > Metazoa > Chordata > Amphibia > Anura > Aromobatidae > Anomaloglossus > Anomaloglossus baeobatrachus. The sequence goes on along the minus strand of NW_027441928.1, from coordinate 420,188 downwards.
GATGGGAGTGTAGGGCATGGGTTACATGGCACTGTGGTGGAATACTGATGGGAGGTATTGGTGCTGTGTTTGATGCTTCTACTGGGTATTTTCCTACAAATACTGGAACAGCTCACTGCTTAGAATGATCCTTCCCAGCTCTATAATATATTATATATACCCCACAATGCAGGCTCACACACACATTTGTCTCAAGTGTGTTGTAGGGACACAGATACAGTCTTGGTCATGTGACTAAAGGCTACTTTACACACTGCGATATCGGTCCCGATATCGCTAGTGTGGGTACCCGCCCCCATCTGTTGCGCGACACGGGCAAATCGCTGCCCATGCCGCACAACACCGACCAGACCCGTCACACATACTTACCTGCCCGGCGACGTCGCTGTGTCCGGCGAACCGCCTCCTTTCTAAGGGGGCGGTCCGTGCGGCGTCACAGCGACGTCACTGAGCGACCGCCCAATAGCAGCGGAGGGGCGGAGATGAGTGGCCGGAACATCCCGCCCACCTCCTTCCTTCCTCATAGCGGCTGGGAGGCAGGTAAGGAGAGGTTCCTCGTTTCTGCGGTGTCACACGGAGCGATGTGTGCTACCGCAGGAGCGACGAACTACATCGTTACTGCTGCAGTAACGATAATCGAGAATGGAGACCCATGTCACCGATGAGCGATTTTGCACGTTTTTGCAACGATGCAAAATCGCTCATCGGTATCACACGCAGCAACATCGCTAATGCGGCCGGATGTGCGTCACAAATTCCGTGACCGCAACGACTCCGCATTAGCGATGTCGCAGCGTGTAAAGCCCCCTTTAGTGGGAGTGGTGTACAGGGTCTTAGCAGTAAAGAGTATTCCATATTTCTGCCAGATACCCACAGAGATATTGAAATCTGAAAAAAGAGACTTCTGCTCATTGAAGGTAAGAACTGCTCACATAGCGTTCAACTCCACAGCAAACGAGTGCTCTAGCACTGGCATCTCAGCAGGGATATTCCCCTACTACACATGTGTGTCTAGGTCACTGTGACAGTTTACAGGACATAACTCAGGGCACCTAGACAGAAGGCAGAGGGACTACTTTCTATTTCTGGTGTAGAGCTTAGTACAATATATATATATTTATACTATTACATGGGACACATGTACCTTGTATTACCATTATTCGCTGTATATGAACCCCTTTTCTCCGGGCATTATTTGTCTATAGCATTTTTCACGAACCTGAGGCAACTGAGAACCCTTCAGTGAAGGAATTCCACTAACCCTCACAATACCTACCAGGGGCCTCCCTGCAGTAACTCAGGTAGTTGTACCCATTCTCTTTCCGCATTCTATGTGTTCTTCTTCTTTCTTCTTTTTTTTCTTTTTTCTTCTTTTTATTTCTATCATGTAGTTCAGGGGTTTATAGATATATGTCCTGCATCTCATATTTCCTTTAGTGGTGCTTCTTACCCATTCTCATATCATTTACCCTAGTATTTCATGATCCTGAGGCGACTGAGAACCCTTTAATAAAGGAATCCTTTTTCACCTGAATTGTCAAGTGATACTTACCAGTGACTATCACGTAATGTTACAGGTAGTTCCATTTTCTTCCTCTTCTTTCTCTCCTTTCTTCTTTGTCACACGGTCCATTGTGTTATAGCCCACGTGTCATGATAACACTTGTACCATCTTTTCATTTAGATTCCACCTACAATTATTTACCGATTCCAGTTCTGGAATAGGCTTTCATCATCTACTCACTAGAATTCTCAAGTTCATAAGGTACTGAGACATATACATGTTCACACCATTATAAAGAACAAAGTATAAACATTGAGGTTTTTCTCACACCCATGTTCCTGTGTTCTTTGATATGATATGTGTTCATTTCCTTCACTATATAGGATTGCAAGTTTTCCATTTGTACCTTAATGGCAATGACGCTATACAATTGAACACATATCATCCTGTTATCCATATAGGTGTGTATTTACCTGCTTGACTATTTTTGGTTGTTTGATCCAGAATGTTTCTCCAGATAGGTCATGTGGAAATTTTCTTTCCTCAGTACAAATGTTTTCACTATGGCTTTGGAAAATTTTTTTGTATGTGCATCATGGTCATTTGACCCATTGTACTCTCAAGTAGCAATATATTGTACTGTTATGTTGTACTATGTACTAATTACGTGTTTATATGGTTTTGTAACCCTTTATGATCTTAGATAACTTTATCCTTGATAAAGACCTAAAAACAAGCTCGAAACGTTGGATGAATTATCCTTTTGCACAAATAAAGAATTTTCAGCATTCTAAGAGTTCTTTTCTTACGTTATTGATCACTATAGTGTGCCAGAGCTATTTCTATTGAATTAACTCTTATTTTTTCTGAGCACCTGCTATATACACAGTGAGCCAGACATATTCAATTTTCATTCAGAAGGCAGAGGGAAGCCTTAGCAGCTGAGCCTATATCTTGGCTTGTGAGCATTAGAACAGGCCGGCGATTACAGGGTAACATGAAAAATGTCCAGCTTGCATTATGACTAGAACATGACAATATCCTTTTAAGTACTAACCTATGATGCGTTCCTAAGCAGTTGATGTTATATGTTCTACATTTCATTTTCTGCATACTTTACAAGTAGTAGAATTTGCTTTGATATAGGCAACTGGATTTTCACAATGAAAAGGCAAAGGATAACGCCCGAAAAAGACGCCATACATTATGTCAGTGCCATCACTGACAAACCTGGATTGACCATGAAATACATCAATCCCCTTAAAGGTGAGTTAAAACAAGTTTTAACTAAATTGCCTTAATATTGTCATGCATTAGAATGACTGTCTTAGGTAATGATAAATATTTTCTACAGGAAGAGGAGTGTTTGCTGAAACTGAAATCGAAAAAGGGAGTTTTGTTGCAGAATATCGAGGTGAGCTCACGTATGCACTTACGATGGTAGACAACTACTCGAGATTTATGGTTGTGGTACAAGTCAAAGATCTAATGGCCCATACTGCAGCGAAGGTCTTCCAAGCACACTTATGCAGACCTCATGGCTACTCAGAGAGAGTCCTCACAGATCAAGGCACTGCCTTTGAAGCGGAAATCTTCAAGGACTTCTGCAGCTTTTACCGATGCAGGAAGATGCGTACTACACCCTACCATGCTCAAACCAATGGTTATCAACCTGCTCAGGACTTTACCCCATATTCCAGATGTGGCCTTACAAGTGATTTATAGAGGGGTAACAATACGTTGGGATCATCGGATCTAATCTCCCTTTTTATACACCCTAAAATCTTGTTTGCGTTAGAATAAACAATAACATCATAAAGGTATAGCAGTACCGTTTCAAAGTTTCGGTGTCCCAAGCAGCATTCCATCAGCCTCTGGAAGGTTCCTGGCAAATTGCACAGCTCGAAGGGCATGCTTTTGAACTCGCAGAGACCCATCGGGGTGGCAAAGGCGGTCTTCTTCCGGTCTGCCTCAGCAACGGACACTTGCCAATAGTGACTAGTGAGATCAAGGGTAGAAAAATAATTTGCAGTTGTCAATGCAGCTAGCTATTCCTCAATACAGGGGAGTGGTGCTGTCCTTCTTCTTTAACAGGACCAACGGAGCTGCCCAGAGGCTACAACTGTCACGGATAACCCCAGCCTCCTTCATGTTGCTCAACATGTCCTTGGTACACTGGTAATGTGCAGGTAGATTTGGCTTATATCTCTCTTTGATGGGTGGGTGTGCACTTGTGGGGATGTAGTGTTTGACCCCTTTTATTTTTCAAAAGTCTAGCGGATGTTTGCTGAAGACTTGCTCGTATTCTTGCACTAGCCTGTAGACCCCCTTCTTGTGATGTGAAGGTGTGGAGTCAGTGCCTACGTGTAATTCCTTACACCACTCCTCTGGCTGACTTGGTGAGCTGTCACTGAATGGGTGGGCTGAAGCAATGGTGGATGCTGCTGTTTGGATAGCATGTGTATCTACTGAGAACAGCTTATCAATGGTGGCAAATCGGAGCAGCTTAATCTTTTGCTCTCCGCAGTTCAACACTCTCATGGGCACTCTTCCCTTCCATATTAATGAATAAAACTATGATGTAAATAGCATATAGATACCCCACAAATGCAGATAAAAGTAGGTTATGGGAAAAGGGGGAAGAGAGAAACAGGAAAATAGTGGAATAAAGTATAACTTCCAGGTGGGAGAGGAAATGGCAGCACAGCCAGTGGAGGTGAAGCAAGGGGAGCCTGCAACTAAAGAGTTGAGAGCGTTATCACATGGTGACTGAGCCTGATTGTAACGGGAGCATAGAGGTGCCGATCCTGTCTTACCTGCGTTGGTGTAGAAGTGGGTGTCCTGTGGTGGAGTCAGCTATGTGCAGTGGTGGCCGTGGGTTCTTTTATGTGCGACCGTAGTAATAGCTGTGCCCACTTCCTGTATGGGAGTGGAATGCAGTGAGGCTAATGGAACGCACGCCTGCGCATTTGTGTTTAACGTCGCGCATGTGCAGAACGGAGAAAAGGCTGCGCTCACTTCCTAATGAAAGGGAGTGAGACGCAGCTGGGAAGGGAAGGGAAAAGATTAGGGTTTGGGGATGATGAAAGGGCTTTCTACGGGCAAGGATGGCAAAGGGTGGCAGTGACGGAAAGTCAGGCAGATGGTCCTGTCCTGTCCTGTCCGTCCGTCTTTTTGTATCATGAATTGGAAAGACTGCAAGGGGGAGGGGAGGTGCTTGTGCCCAAAAGGAGGAGTTATTCAGATTCATTGCAGTGGGCGGCGGCTGCAAAAAGTACCATTCTCCTTGTTTTTGCTCTGCAAAACAGCCTTTTCAAGGGTTTGGCTTGGGTGACAAAATGTCTTCTGTAGGCGTGGGTTTGTCTCCCTCTCCCTAAGATGTGTCCGGTATAGGCCAGGGTGCCACTCAAGGCCGTAACCAATTCGGGTTATAGCTTCTCAGCCTTTTGGCTAAGATCAAGTGTAGTTTCGGAGGACGCTACCTTGGTCGGTACTGGAAGGTGCCTGGGATTGCACGTCTGCCGGCCTTGAGGGAGTGTGTGCGCCTTCTGGTGACACATAGCCCTCTTGTGCCTGGACGGTTCCCAGGCAACGGGAGGCGATCACCTTTGTTATTTTGAAGTCCTACTGATAAACAGAAAAAAAAAAAATTAAATCTGTTCTTATCAGTTTAATATCTGATACGTCCCCTCTCTAGGGACCATATATTAAATGGATTTTTAGAACAAGGAGATGGAAAAAATCTTGCTCTGTCCACTCCACGCATTGACCTGGTATTGCAGTACCTCCAGGACCGGTGCACCCCTTCTTAACCGAGTTTCCAAAAGCAGAACTCAATTCACCTGATTCAAATGAGCCTCATTAGTGAATTGAAAGAAAGCAAAAACTTTATATGCACCTCAATTTGGCCAATTCACTTTTCACACTTTCACCCTTTTTTTTTATCTTTCACACCTTTTACTTGCTTTATTGATGCAAAAGCTGTGCCAAATAGCAAACTCATCTCCACTCAACTTGACCAACTCTGCTATGTCCCGTGCAGTATCTTATTCTCAGTCTTATCTAGATCATTTGCAATTGAATAGAATAGATCCCTTTTGGACACATTGGATTCAGCTGCTGCAGTGACTGCAGGTGTTAGAAGATGCAGACTTGGCATCAGGTGCTGTCTATCAGATTCCACTCCAATTAAAGCTTCCATTGTTTTTCGGTGTTTTCTTTGAGCAATGATGATGTCTTTAGTGATCTGTTGGCTCCCTCTCCTGGAGGAAGAGTTTGCTTGCTCTTGGACTTTCAAAAAGAGAGGTCATGATAGACATTTAGCTTCTGAGCCCAATTGGGGACAGTCATGGGTGATGAATGTTTTGCAACCTGCTGCGAAGCCTGATACCGCAATATAAGGAACGTCAAATACTAAGAATGGGCGGCCTATGAAAGAATTAGTACTTTCATTAAGCATACTTAAACGGCTAATTGGGAATAGACAAACTGTAAAAAGCCCTCTGAGAAAGCCCCTCTCTATCCTTTGTCAGTAAGCTTTTCTGTAGTCTGCCTGTTGATGTATTTTCCGTTTGAACAGTGCACAACATGAAGTGACGGAACACTGGCTTGTCACAATGTCCCCCGCTGACATCACAATAGCGCTGCTGCCTAGAAAGCCAGCTGCGCAGCAGAAGTTGCTCTTTGGGTGGGATGGTGGGCTAATGTATCTATTCCTGCTTGGTGAGAGTTTGACATGATCTAGAGCAACGAGTTCCAGCGGCTAGCGGTTGATTATTGGCTGTAATGGGGCTTTCTGGCTGGTGCTAGCCTTTCTTCTTAGCACACAGGAACCACAATCCCTACACCATGCTTCGATGGATTCTCTCATCCCAGCCCAGTAAAACTACATATTTCACACAGTTATAGGCAGCCCATGGGCATTCACCTGGATTAAAACCCATAACAGCTCATAGACCAAACAATCAATCTACCACTGGACCAAAGACAGGAAGCTAAATCCACTGCCTGCGGTAACTAACTTAATCCTATAGGCTACTCACACAACAAACCCAAGAGAAAGGAAAAAAACATGGCTTCGATTATCCATCCAATGAAAACGCATAACCATTGTGAGCCATTGGACAATGCAATTGCACACATGGTGACATGGTGCACGGCCCAATGAATCAAGTCTGTACTTCATATTCACGGTTTAAGCCCTTGGGTTTTAATGTGTCCAGAGTACATATCCAGAAAGATTCCCTTTTTTTGTGCTAAGCACAAGTCAACAATACATTGTAAGCAGATTCTATTACCAGTCCCACACCATTTTGTGACGCATAATCACACAGTGGCCCAATTAAGATTCCAAGTCATCGAACATGTCCCAGCCATACGCAGAGGAGGCAATAGAATTAGGAAGCTCAAAGAAAGGGAATCTTTCTGGATATATACTCTGGGCACGTTGGAACCCAAGGGCTTAAACCATGAATATGAAGAACCGACTTGATTCATTGGGCCGTGCACATTTTTTCTAACGCCCGGTTCTTTTTCGTGTTCACACTATATATGGTTCCACTATGTATGGAGTTCCATTCTTCCTTGTTTTTTATTTGTCATGTTTGTCATGTCTGATCAACTGGTTACATTATGTCTGATTACCTTGTCTAACAGTTTTTTCTCCCCTTTCTTTACCTTCCATGTTCCCATAGTCACGTGAAATATCCCTGTTGCACTTGATTACGGCTCACTATTCACTATAGGATGTCTTATATCTAACATCACACTCTCACCCATCAGCACTCTATAGGTTTGTATAAGGTATGCGCTTACACATCCGGTCCTCCATAGGTATTTCCACTTATGTAACACTATCCCTATGATCACTCATAACTCATACCCTTGTAGTCAATTACAGCCTCCTCTCTCCCCCCCTCCCCTTCTCCCTTTCCATCTATAATTTTGCCATATATACTAGCAAACACTCAGTGTACCTAGTGGCATCCTATTCGTGGCTATTGGACCTTGCTATAGTCCCACTAGTGCCAAGACATTTGCAGAGCGCATCTGCCTGCGTTGCACACTCCAACTAATTATAAGTAAGCCATTATACTAGCAAACACTCAGTGTACCTAGTGGCATCCTATACGTGGCTATTGGACCTTGCTATAGTCCCACTAGTGCCAAGACATTTGCAGAGCGCATCTGCCTGCGTTGCACACTCCAACTAATTATAAGTAAGCCATTATACTAGCAAACACTCAGTGTACCTAGTGGCATCCTATACGTGGCTATTGGACCTTGCTATAGTCCCACTAGTGCCAAGACATTTGCAGAGCGCATCTGCCTGCGTTGCACACTCCAACTAATTATAAGTAAGCCATTATACTAGCAAACACTCAGTGTACCTAGTGGCATCCTATACGTGGCTATTGGACCTTGCTATAGTCCCACTAGTGCCAAGACATTTGCAGAGCGCATCTGCCTGCGTTGCACACTCCAACTAATTATAAGTAAGCCATTATACTAGCAAAAACTCAGTGTACCTAGTGGCATCCTATCTGTGGCTATTGGACTTTGCTATAGTCCCACTAGTGCAAAGACATTTGCAGAGCACGTCTGCCTGCATTGCACACTCCAACTTTTTTAAACTAAGCAATTTTACTAGCAAACACTCAGTGTACCTAGTGGCATCCTATACGTGGCTATTGGACTTTGCTATAGTCCCACTAGTGCCAAGACATTTGCAGAGCGCATCTGCCTGCGTTGCACACTCCAACTAATTTTAACTTAGCCATTATACTAGCAAACACTCAGTGTACCTAGTGGCATCCTATACGTGGCTATTGGACTTTGCTATAGTCCCACTAGTGCCAAGACATTTGCAGAGCGCATCTGCCTGCGTTGCACACTCCAACTAATTATAAGTAAGCCATTATACTAGCAAACACTCAGTGTACCTAGTGGCATCCTATACGTGGCTATTGGACCTTGCTATAGTCCCACTAGTGCCAAGACATTTGCAGAGCGCATCTGCCTGCGTTGCACACTCCAACTAATTATAAGTAAGCCATTATACTAGCAAACACTCAGTGTACCTAGTGGCATCCTATACGTGGCTATTGGACTTTGCTATAGTCCCACTAGTGCCAAGACATTTGCAGAGCGCATCTGCCTGCGTTGCACACTCCAACTAATTATAAGTAAGCCATTATACTAGCAAACACTCAGTGTACCTAGTGGCATCCTATACGTGGCTATTGGACCTTGCTATAGTCCCACTAGTGCCAAGACATTTGCAGAGCGCATCTGCCTGCGTTGCACACTCCAACTAATTATAAGTAAGCCATTATACTAGCAAATACTCAGTGTACCTAGTGGCATCCTATCTGTGGCTATTGGACTTTGCTATAGTCCCACTAGTGCCAAGACATTTGCAGAGCGCATCTGCCTGCGTTGCACACTCCAACTAATTATAAGTAAGCCATTATACTAGCAAACACTCAGTGTACCTAGTGGCATCCTATACGTGGCTATTGGACTTTGCTATAGTCCCACTAGTGCCAAGACATTTGCAGAGCGCATCTGCCTGCGTTGCACACACCAACTAATTATAAGTAAGCCATTATACTAGCAAACACTCAGTGTACCTAGTGGCATCCTATACGTGGCTATTGGACTTTGCTATAGTCCCACTAGTGCCAAGACATTTGCAGAGCGCATCTGCCTGCGTTGCACACTCCAACTAATTTTAACTTAGCCATTATACTAGCAAACACTCAGTGTACCTAGTGGCATCCTATACGTGGCTATTGGACTTTGCTATAGTCCCACTAGTGCCAAGACATTTGCAGAGCGCATCTGCCTGCGTTGCACACTCCAACTCATTATAACTAAGTTGCATTGTCAGGGATATTTATTCTTTATTATTCTGCTGTTAATAAAGCTAGACCACCACTGCAATCTTCACCACCTCTCAATTTTTACTACCACATTTTCAGTCCACAATCTTGTCGCAATCAACATGAGTGGCAAAATGACAGATGCTGGTGGAAAGGGGAAGAGGCGTGGTGGAAAAGGCAAAAAAGGTTTTGTCTGTGGGGAAAGTGGCAAAGCTCCATTATCATCTGCTGAAGATAGACCATCTACCAGCAAAAGTAAGATGTCTACTACTTACCGTGGACAATCCGATGTGCTCCCTTTTTTACGGACACGAACAACAGGAAGAAAGGTAGATGATGGGCAAAAAAGGAAAATGCTTGAATGGATCTCAAGTGGTCCAACAAGTGCCCTCTCAGCCACTTCAAGTACCGCATCCAAAAAACACCAGTCCTCTGAGTTGTCATCCCAATCACACTTGATTTCTCCCAGCTCTGAAGTCTCCATCAGCCCTGCACAGTATGGTGGAACTGAGATGGCTGAGTCTGCAGAGCTGTTCAGTCACACTATAGCCTGGGAATCAGAGGTCTGCTCCCAAGCTACAGTGAGTACAGAACAGGAAATGGTCTGCAGTGATGCCCAGAACCTTTGTGACTCTGATTCAGGCCGTGAGGACCAAGTTTCTGAGCATAATGTTGACCCTTTGTCACAAACTGTAACACCTGTGGTTATAGACAATGAGGAACATACTGATGAAGATGAGACGCAGATACCCGATTGGGATGACAACTTAAATATTCGGTCAGGGCAAGAAGAGGCTCGGTCTGAGGGGGAGGGGAGTGCAAACACAACAATTGATGATGAAGTTCTAGATCCCACCTACTGTCAACCCCCAGTCAGGTACTCGAGGAGGTCAACAGAGGCGGTGGAGGAGGATGCAACCGACGACGAAGTTACCTTGCGCCTTCCTGGACAGAGTCGGAGCACTGGTAGCACGTCTACAACTGCATCCTCAGCCACCACTCTGCCTATGAGCATTATTCGGGGTGGATCAACAGGTCGCATGGCCTCTAAGCCTTGCCTAGCCTGGTCCTTTTTTGACATAGAAAAAGATCGCCCAAATCATGTGATATGTAAAATTTGTCATGATTCTCTTAGTAGAGGTCAAAACCTCAGCAGTTTGACAACTTCTTCCATGAATCGTCACATGAATAAATATCATAGGTCCCGGTGGGAAGCTCACTGTGCTGCAATGCTGCAAGAGCGAACCATCCACCGCCCGCCCCTTCCAGTGCATCCGCGCGCTCTTCATCTTCTAGGACTGTGGGGACAGCTGTCACACCTGTTTTTCCACGCCAAACTTCCACCACTGTAACCGCAACAGGCAGTTTGCTTGTAAGGTCGTCAGTTGGTTTGGAAGGGGAAACAAGTGAGTGTGTACAGCTCTCTCAGACATCGATAGCACCAACGTTGGATGAAGGCAACATCATGTCTCCGCCTGCACTTTCCTCACAAACCTGCATTTTTCCAGGGACACCCTACTCAACACCGTCTACACACAGCAGCCAGATCTCTGTCCCTCAGATGTGGTCAAATAAAAGGCCACTTCCTCCGACCCATGACAAAGCTAAGAGGTTGACTCTATCCCTCTGTAAGCTGTTGGCTACCGAAATGCTGCCTTTCCGCCTAGTGGACACACAGGATTTTAGAGACCTTATGTCTGTCGCTGTGCCCCAGTACCAGATGCCTAGTCGCCACTACTTCTCTAAGAAAGGTGTGCCCGTGCTACACCAGCATGTCGCACACAACATCACCGCTTCCTTGAGAAACTCTGTGTGTGAACGGGTGCATTTCACCACCGATACTTGGACCAGTAAGCATGGACAGGGACGTTACATGTCGCTGACTGGGCACTGGGTAACTATGGTGATAGATGGTGAAGGGTCTGCTGCACAAGTCTTGCCGTCCCCACGACTTGTGTGTCAATCCTCTGTCTGTCCAAGTTCCGCCACAGCTTCTGCATCCTCCACCTCATCTGGGTCCTCCACCTCCGCCCCAAGCCTGCCTGGTCAGGCCACCAGCGTTCTCACTGCGCAGAAGGAATCACGCACGCCTCATTACTATGCTGGCAGCAGAGCGTAACGGCATCAGGCGGTCTTTAGCTTGACATGTCTTGGGAATAAGAGTCACACAGCTGAGGAGTTGTGGTCAGCTCTGCGGTCCGAGTTTAATAAATGGTTGTCTCCACTCAACCTGCAGCCTGGTAAGGCCGTGTGCGACAATGCTGCAAACCTGGGTGCGGCACTTCGCCTGGGCATTGTGACACACGTACCTTGTATGGCTCACGTGTTGAACCTTGTCGTCCAGCAATTTTTAACACACTATCCCGGCCTAGATGGCCTTCTGAACAGGGCACGAAAACTGTCAGCTCACTTCCGCCGTTCAAGCGCCGCAGCAGAGCGACTTGCATCGCTCCAGAAGTCTTTCGGCCTGCCGGTTCATCGCCTGAAATGCGATGTGGCGACACGCTGGAATTCAACTCTCCACATGTTACAGCGACTGTGGCAGCACCGCAGAGCCCTGGTGCAATACGTCATGACGTATAGCCTGGGCCAACGAGATGCAGAGGTGGGGCAGATCACCCTGATGGAGTGGTCTCAGATCAAGGACCTATGCACCCTTCTGCACAGTTTCGACATGGCGACGAATATGTTTAGCTCTGACAATGCCATTATCAGCATGACGATTCCAGTCATTTACATGCTGGAGCACACGCTAAACACTATTCGGAGTCAGGGGGTGGGACAACATGAAGGGGAGGAACTACAGGAGGATTCATATGCGCAAGGGACAACAACATCACCAAGGTCCAGACGTTCATCATCACCAACGCAGCAGGCATGGGACCATGGGGAACAGGGATCGACAAGGGCGCATAGTAGCAGGCGAAATGTTGAGCAAGGTGCAGGAGAACATGAAGAAATGGAGGACGAACTGTCCATGGACATGGAAGACTCAGCGGATGAGGGAGACCTTGGTCAAATTTCAGTTGAAAGAGGTTGGGGGGAGATGTCAGAGGAAGAAAGAACGGGTAGCACCTCTATGCCACAAACACAGCGTGGACTTGGTCCGCATGGCTGCGCAAGACACATGAGTGCCTTTTTGTTGCACTACCTCCAACATGACAGTCGTATTGTCAAAATTAGAAGTGATGATGACTACTGGATTGCCACACTATTAGATCCCCGGTACAAGTCCAAATTTTGTGACATAATTCCAGCCATAGAAAGGGACGCACGTATGCAGGAGTATCAGCAGAAGCTGTTACTCGATCTTAGCTCGGCTTTTCCACCAAACAACCGTGCAGGTAGGGAATCTCCCAGTTGTAACTTGACAAACATGGGACGGTCTCGTCATCTTCAACAGTCTACCCGTACCAGTAGGACCGTATCTGGTGCCGGTAACAGCAATTTTATGGAATCTTTTCATAATTTTTTTAGACCCTCTTTTGCAAGGCCACCAGAGACAACAAGTCTGACACATACTCAACGGCTGGAGAGGATGATACAGGAGTATCTCCAAATGAACATCGATGCCATGGCTGTGCAACTGGAGCCTTGCTCCTTTTGGGCTTCAAACCTAGAAAAATGGCCAGAGCTCTCCAGTTACGCCTTGGAGATTTTGTCGTGTCCAGCTGCCAGCGTTGTCTCTGAACGTGTATTCAGTGCTGCTGCACTTTCCCCACAGACAAAACCTTTTTTGCCTTTTCCACCACGCCTCTTCCCCTTTCCACCAGCATCTGTCATTTTGCCACTCATGTTGATTGCGACAAGATTGTGGACTGAAAATGTGGTAGTAAAAATTGAGAGGTGGTGAAGATTGCAGTGGTGGTCTAGCTTTATTAACAGCAGAATAATAAAGAATAAATATCCCTGACAATGCAACTTAGTTATAATGAGTTGGAGTGTGCAACGCAGGCAGATGCGCTCTGCAAATGTCTTGGCACTAGTGGGACTATAGCAAAGTCCAATAGCCACGTATAGGATGCCACTAGGTACACTGAGTGTTTGCTAGTATAATGGCTAAGTTAAAATTAGTTGGAGTGTGCAACGCAGGCAGATGCGCTCTGCAAATGTCTTGGCACTAGTGGGACTATAGCAAAGTCCAATAGCCACGTATAGGATGCCACTAGGTACACTGAGTGTTTGCTAGTATAATGGCTTACTTATAATTAGTTGGAGTGTTCAACGCAGGCAGATGCGCTCTGCAAATGTCTTGGCACTAGTGGGACTATAGCAAAGTCCAATAGCCACGTATAGGATGCCACTAGGTACACTGAGTGTTTGCTAGTATAATGGCTAAGTTAAAATTAGTTGGAGTGTGCAACGCAGGCAGATGCGCTCTGCAAATGTCTTGGCACTAGTGGGACTATAGCAAAGTCCAATAGCCACGTATAGGATGCCACTAGGTACACTGAGTGTTTGCTAGTATAATGGCTTACTTATAATTAGTTGGAGTGTGCAACGCAGGCAGATGCGTTCTGCAAATGTCTTGGCACTAGTGGGACTATAGCAAAGTCCAATAGCCACGTATAGGATGCCACTAGGTACACTGAGTGTTTGCTAGTATAATGGCTTACTTATAATTAGTTGGAGTGTGCAACGCAGGCAGATGCGCTCTGCAAATGTCTTGGCACTAGTGGGACTATAGCAATGTCCAATAGCCACGTATAGGATGCCACTAGGTACACTGAGTGTTTGCTAGTATAATGGCTTACTTATAATTAGTTGGAGTGTGCAACGCAGGCAGATGCGCTCTGCAAATGTCTTGGCACTAGTGGGACTATAGCAAAGTCCAATAGCCACGTATAGGATGCCACTAGGTACACTGAGTGTTTGCTAGTATAATTGCTTAGTTTAAAAAAGTTGGAGTGTGCAATGCAGGCAGACGTGCTCTGCAAATGTCTTTGCACTAGTGGGACTATAGCAAAGTCCAATAGCCACGTATAGGATGCCACTAGGTACACTGAGTGTTTGCTAGTATAATGGCTTACTTATAATTAGTTGGAGTGTGCAACGCAGGCAGATGCGCTCTGCAAATGTCTTGGCACTAGTGGGACTATAGCAAGGTCCAATAGCCACGTATAGGATGCCACTAGGTACACTGAGTGTTTGCTAGTATAATGGCTTACTTATAATTAGTTGGAGTGTGCAACGCAGGCAGATGCGCTCTGCAAATGTCTTGGCACTAGTGGGACTATAGCAAAGTCCAATAGCCACAGATAGGATGCCACTAGGTACACTGAGTGTTTGCTAGTATAATGGACCTGACATTACCTCTCTACTAACCAGAATCCCACAATGTCTGTCTGCTATTTCATCCTTCTTCTCTGTGCGATTCCTAAAACTTAACATGGACAAAACAGAATTCATTGTCTTTCCTCCTCCTCACTCATCTCCTCCAACAAGCCTTTCCATCAAACTCGATGGTTGCTTACTCTCCCCAGTCTCACAAGCTCGTTGCCTTGGAGTGACCCTCGACTCTGCTCTATCCTTCAAGCCACACATCCAAGCCCTCTTCACCTCATGCCGATTACAACTCAAAAACATCTCCCGGATCCGTGCTTTCCTTAACCAAGAATCATCAAAAACATTAGTGCATGCCCTCATCATCTCCCGCCTCGACTACTGCAACCTCCTGCTCTCTGGCCTCCCTTCCAACACTCTTGCACCCCTCCAATCTATCCTAAACTCTGCGGCCCGCTTAATCCACCTCTCCCCTCGCTACTCCCCAGCCTCGCCACTCTGCCAATCCCTTCACTGGCTTCCCATCACCCAACGACTCCAGTTCAAAACACTAACTATGACATACAAAGCCATGCACAACCTGTCTCCTCCCTACATCTGTGACCTAGTCTCCCGGTACCTACCTGCACGCAACCTCAGATCCTCACAAGATCTCCTTCTCTGCTCCTCCCTTATCTCCTCTTCCCACAATCGCGTACAAGATTTCTCCCGTGCATCCCCCATACTTTGGAATGCTCTACCTCAGCACATCAGACTCTCCCCTACCGTGGAAAGCTTCAAGAGGAACCTCAAGACCCACCTCTTCCAACAAGCCTATAACCTACAACAGCCCTCAGTCCAGTAGACCACTGCGCAACCAGCTCTGTCCTCACCTATTGTACCATCACCCATTCCCTGTAGACTGTAAGCCCTCGCGGGCAGGGTCCTCTCTCCTCCTGTACCAGTCTGTTATGTACTGTTAATGATTGTTGTACGTATACCCTTTCACTTGTAAAGCGCCATGGAATAAATGGCGCTATAATAATAAATAATAATAATAATAATAATAATGGCTTACTTATAATTAGTTGGAGTGTGCAACGCAGGCAGATGCGCTCTGCAAATGTCTTGGCACTAGTGGGACTATAGCAAGGTCCAATAGCCACGTATAGGATGCCACTAGGTACACTGAGTGTTTGCTAGTATAATGGCTTACTTATAATTAGTTGGAGTGTGCAACGCAGGCAGATGCGCTCTGCAAATGTCTTGGCACTAGTGGGACTATAGCAAGGTCCAATAGCCACGTATAGGATGCCACTAGGTACACTGAGTGTTTGCTAGTATAATGGCTTACTTATAATTAGTTGGAGTGTGCAACGCAGGCAGATGCGCTCTGCAAATGTCTTGGCACTAGTGGGACTATAGCAAAGTCCAATAGCCACAGATAGGATGCCACTAGGTACACTGAGTGTTTGCTAGTATAATGGCTTACTTATAATTAGTTGGAGTGTGCAACGCAGGCAGATGCGCTCTGCAAATGTCTTGGCACTAGTGGGACTATAGCAAAGTCCAATAGCCACGTATAGGATGCCACTAGGTACACTGAGTGTTTGCTAGTAAAATTGCTTAGTTTAAAAAAGTTGGAGTGTGCAATGCAGGCAGACGTGCTCTGCAAATGTCTTTGCACTAGTGGGACTATAGCAAAGTCCAATAGCCACGTATAGGATGCCACTAGGTACACTGAGTGTTTGCTAGTATAATGGCTAAGTTAAAATTAGTTGGAGTGTGCAACGCAGGCAGATGCGCTCTGCAAATGTCTTGGCACTAGTGGGACTATAGCAAAGTCCAATAGCCACGTATAGGATGCCACTAGGTACACTGAGTGTTTGCTAGTATAATGGCTTACTTATAATTAGTTGGAGTGTGCAACGCAGGCAGATGCGCTCTGCAAATGTCTTGGCACTAGTGGGACTATAGCAAAGTCCAATAGCCACGTATAGGATGCCACTAGGTACACTGAGTGTTTGCTAGTATAATGGCTAAGTTAAAATTAGTTGGAGTGTGCAACGCAGGCAGATGCGCTCTGCAAATGTCTTGGCACTAGTGGGACTATAGCAAAGTCCAATAGCCACGTATAGGATGCCACTAGGTACACTGAGTGTTTGCTAGTATAATGGCTTACTTATAATTAGTTGGAGTGTGCAACGCAGGCAGATGCGCTCTGCAAATGTCTTGGCACTAGTGGGACTATAGCAAAGTCCAATAGCCACGTATAGGATGCCACTAGGTACACTGAGTGTTTGCTAGTATAATGGCTTACTTATAATTAGTTGGAGTGTGCAACGCAGGCAGATGCGCTCTGCAAATGTCTTGGCACTAGTGGGACTATAGCAAAGTCCAATAGCCACAGATAGGATGCCACTAGGTACACTGAGTGTTTGCTAGTATAATGGCTTACTTATAATTAGTTGGAGTGTGCAACGCAGGCAGATGCGCTCTGCAAATGTCTTGGCACTAGTGGGACTATAGCAAGGTCCAATAGCCACGTATAGGATGCCACTAGGTACACTGAGTGTTTGCTAGTATAATGGCTTACTTATAATTAGTTGGAGTGTGCAACGCAGGCAGATGCGCTCTGCAAATGTCTTGGCACTAGTGGGACTATAGCAAAGTCCAATAGCCACGTATAGGATGCCACTAGGTACACTGAGTGTTTGCTAGTATAATGGCTTACTTATAATTACTTGGAGTGTGCAACGCAGGCAGATGCGCTCTGCAAATGTCTTGGCACTAGTGGGACTATAGCAAGGTCCAATAGCCACGTATAGGATGCCACTAGGTACACTGAGTGTTTGCTAGTATAATGGCTTACTTATAATTAGTTGGAGTGTGCAACGCAGGCAGATGCGCTCTGCAAATGTCTTGGCACTAGTGGGACTATAGTAAAGTCCAATAGCCACGTATAGGATGCCACTAGGTACACTGAGTGTTTGCTAGTATAATGGTTAAGTTAAAATTAGTTGGAGTGTGCAACGCAGGCAGATGCGCTCTGCAAATGTCTTGGCACTAGTGGGACTATAGCAAAGTCCAATAGCCACGTATAGGATGCCACTAGGTACACTGAGTGTTTGCTAGTAAAATTGCTTAGTTTAAAAAAGTTGGAGTGTGCAATGCAGGCAGACGTGCTCTGCAAATGTCTTTGCACTAGTGGGACTATAGCAAAGTCCAATAGCCACGTATAGGATGCCACTAGGTACACTGAGTGTTTGCTAGTATAATGGCTTACTTATAATTAGTTGGAGTGTGCAACGCAGGCAGATGCGCTCTGCAAATGTCTTGGCACTAGTGGGACTATAGCAAAGTCCAATAGCCACGTATAGGATGCCACTAGGTACACTGAGTGTTTGCTAGTATAATGGCTAAGTTAAAATTAGTTGGAGTGTGCAACGCAGGCAGATGCGCTCTGCAAATGTCTTGGCACTAGTGGGACTATAGCAAAGTCCAATAGCCACGTATAGGATGCCACTAGGTACACTGAGTGTTTGCTAGTATAATGGCTTACTTATAATTAGTTGGAGTGTGCAACGCAGGCAGATGCGCTCTGCAAATGTCTTGGCACTAGTGGGACTATAGCAAAGTCCAATAGCCACGTATAGGATGCCACTAGGTACACTGAGTGTTTGCTAGTATAATGGCTTACTTATAATTAGTTGGAGTGTGCAACGCAGGCAGATGCGCTCTGCAAATGTCTTGGCACTAGTGGGACTATAGCAAAGTCCAATAGCCACAGATAGGATGCCACTAGGTACACTGAGTGTTTGCTAGTATAATGGCTTACTTATAATTAGTTGGAGTGTGCAACGCAGGCAGATGCGCTCTGCAAATGTCTTGGCACTAGTGGGACTATAGCAAAGTCCAATAGCCACGTATAGGATGCCACTAGGTACACTGAGTGTTTGCTAGTATAATGGCTTACTTATAATTAGTTGGAGTGTGCAACGCAGGCAGATGCGCTCTGCAAATGTCTTGGCACTAGTGGGACTATAGCAAAGTCCAATAGCCACAGATAGGATGCCACTAGGTACACTGAGTGTTTGCTAGTATAATGGCTTACTTATAATTAGTTGGAGTGTGCAACGCAGGCAGATGCGCTCTGCAAATGTCTTGGCACTAGTGGGACTATAGCAAGGTCCAATAGCCACGTATAGGATGCCACTAGGTACACTGAGTGTTTGCTAGTATAATGGCTTACTTATAATTAGTTGGAGTGTGCAACGCAGGCAGATGCGCTCTGCAAATGTCTTGGCACTAGTGGGACTATAGCAAAGTCCAATAGCCACGTATAGGATGCCACTAGGTACACTGAGTGTTTGCTAGTATAATGGCTTACTTATAATTAGTTGGAGTGTGCAACGCAGGCAGATGCGCTCTGCAAATGTCTTGGCACTAGTGGGACTATAGCAAGGTCCAATAGCCACGTATAGGATGCCACTAGGTACACTGAGTGTTTGCTAGTATAATGGCTTACTTATAATTAGTTGGAGTGTGCAACGCAGGCAGATGCGCTCTGCAAATGTCTTGGCACTAGTGGGACTATAGCAAAGTCCAATAGCCACGTATAGGATGCCACTAGGTACACTGAGTGTTTTCTAGTATAATGGTTAAGTTAAAATTAGTTGGAGTGTGCAACGCAGGCAGATGCGCTCTGCAAATGTCTTGGCACTAGTGGGACTATAGCAAAGTCCAATAGCCACGTATAGGATGCCACTAGGTACACTGAGTGTTTGCTAGTAAAATTGCTTAGTTTAAAAAAGTTGGAGTGTGCAATGCAGGCAGACGTGCTCTGCAAATGTCTTTGCACTAGTGGGACTATAGCAAAGTCCAATAGCCACGTATAGGATGCCACTAGGTACACTGAGTGTTTGCTAGTATAATGGCTTACTTATAATTAGTTGGAGTGTGCAACGCAGGCAGATGCGCTCTGCAAATGTCTTGGCACTAGTGGGACTATAGCAAGGTCCAATAGCCACGTATAGGATGCCACTAGGTACACTGAGTGTTTGCTAGTATAATGGCTTACTTATAATTAGTTGGAGTGTGCAACGCAGGCAGATGCGCTCTGCAAATGTCTTGGCACTAGTGGGACTATAGCAAAGTCCAATAGCCACAGATAGGATGCCACTAGGTACACTGAGTGTTTGCTAGTATAATGGACCTGACATTACCTCTCTACTAACCAGAATCCCACAATGTCTGTCTGCTATTTCATCCTTCTTCTCTGTGCGATTCCTAAAACTTAACATGGACAAAACAGAATTCATTGTCTTTCCTCCTCCTCACTCATCTCCTCCAACAAGCCTTTCCATCAAACTCGATGGTTGCTTACTCTCCCCAGTCTCACAAGCTCGTTGCCTTGGAGTGACCCTCGACTCTGCTCTATCCTTCAAGCCACACATCCAAGCCCTCTTCACCTCATGCCGATTACAACTCAAAAACATCTCCCGGATCCGTGCTTTCCTTAACCAAGAATCAGCAAAAACATTAGTGCATGCCCTCATCATCTCCCGCCTCGACTACTGCAACCTCCTGCTCTCTGGCCTCCCTTCCAACACTCTTGCACCCCTCCAATCTATCCTAAACTCTGCGGCCCGCTTAATCCACCTCTCCCCTCGCTACTCCCCAGCCTCGCCACTCTGCCAATCCCTTCACTGGCTTCCCATCACCCAACGACTCCAGTTCAAAACACTAACCATGACATACAAAGCCATGCACAACCTGTCTCCTCCCTACATCTGTGACCTAGTCTCCCGGTACCTACCTGCACGCAACCTCAGATCCTCACAAGATCTCCTTCTCTGCTCCTCCCTTATCTCCTCTTCCCACAATCGCGTACAAGATTTCTCCCGTGCATCCCCCATACTTTGGAATGCTCTACCTCAGCACATCAGACTCTCCCCTACCGTGGAAAGCTTCAAGAGGAACCTCAAGACCCACCTCTTCCAACAAGCCTATAACCTACAACAGCCCTCAGTCCAGTAGACCACTGCGCAACCAGCTCTGTCCTCACCTATTGTACCATCACCCATTCCCTGTAGACTGTAAGCCCTCGCGGGCAGGGTCCTCTCTCCTCCTGTACCAGTCTGTTATGTACTGTTAATGATTGTTGTACGTATACCCTTTCACTTGTAAAGCGCCATGGAATAAATGGCGCTATAATAATAAATAATAATAATAATAATAATAATGGCTTACTTATAATTAGTTGGAGTGTGCAACGCAGGCAGATGCGCTCTGCAAATGTCTTGGCACTAGTGGGACTATAGCAAGGTCCAATAGCCACGTATAGGATGCCACTAGGTACACTGAGTGTTTGCTAGTATAATGGCTTACTTATAATTAGTTGGAGTGTGCAACGCAGGCAGATGCGCTCTGCAAATGTCTTGGCACTAGTGGGACTATAGCAAGGTCCAATAGCCACGTATAGGATGCCACTAGGTACACTGAGTGTTTGCTAGTATAATGGCTTACTTATAATTAGTTGGAGTGTGCAACGCAGGCAGATGCGCTCTGCAAATGTCTTGGCACTAGTGGGACTATAGCAAAGTCCAATAGCCACAGATAGGATGCCACTAGGTACACTGAGTGTTTGCTAGTATAATGGACCTGACATTACCTCTCTACTAACCAGAATCCCACAATGTCTGTCTGCTATTTCATCCTTCTTCTCTGTGCGATTCCTAAAACTTAACATGGACAAAACAGAATTCATTGTCTTTCCTCCTCCTCACTCATCTCCTCCAACAAGCCTTTCCATCAAACTCGATGGTTGCTTACTCTCCCCAGTCTCACAAGCTCGTTGCCTTGGAGTGACCCTCGACTCTGCTCTATCCTTCAAGCCACACATCCAAGCCCTCTTCACCTCATGCCGATTACAACTCAAAAACATCTCCCGGATCCGTGCTTTCCTTAACCAAGAATCAGCAAAAACATTAGTGCATGCCCTCATCATCTCCCGCCTCGACTACTGCAACCTCCTGCTCTCTGGCCTCCCTTCCAACACTCTTGCACCCCTCCAATCTATCCTAAACTCTGCGGCCCGCTTAATCCACCTCTCCCCTCGCTACTCCCCAGCCTCGCCACTCTGCCAATCCCTTCACTGGCTTCCCATCACCCAACGACTCCAGTTCAAAACACTAACCATGACATACAAAGCCATGCACAACCTGTCTCCTCCCTACATCTGTGACCTAGTCTCCCGGTACCTACCTGCACGCAACCTCAGATCCTCACAAGATCTCCTTCTCTGCTCCTCCCTTATCTTCTCTTCCCACAATCGCGTACAAGATTTCTCCCGTGCATCCCCCATACTTTGGAATGCTCTACCTCAGCACATCAGACTCTCCCCTACCGTGGAAAGCTTCAAGAGGAACCTCAAGACCCACCTCTTCCAACAAGCCTATAACCTACAACAGCCCTCAGTCCAGTAGACCACTGCGCAACCAGCTCTGTCCTCACCTATTGTACCATCACCCATTCCCTGTAGACTGTAAGCCCTCGCGGGCAGGGTCCTCTCTCCTCCTGTACCAGTCTGTTATGTACTGTTAATGATTGTTGTACGTATACCCTTTCACTTGTAAAGCGCCATGGAATAAATGGCGCTATAATAATAAATAATAATAATAATTATAATAATGGCTTACTTATAATTAGTTGGAGTGTGCAACGCAGGCAGATGCGCTCTGCAAATGTCTTGGCACTAGTGGGACTATAGCAAGGTCCAATAGCCACGTATAGGATGCCACTAGGTACACTGAGTGTTTGCTAGTATAATGGCTTACTTATAATTAGTTGGAGTGTGCAACGCAGGCAGATGCGCTCTGCAAATGTCTTGGCACTAGTGGGACTATAGCAAGGTCCAATAGCCACGTATAGGATGCCACTAGGTACACTGAGTGTTTGCTAGTATAATGGCTTACTTATAATTAGTTGGAGTGTGCAACGCAGGCAGATGCGCTCTGCAAATGTCTTGGCACTAGTGGGACTATAGCAAAGTCCAATAGCCACAGATAGGATGCCACTAGGTACACTGAGTGTTTGCTAGTATAATGGCTTACTTATAATTAGTTGGAGTGTGCAACGCAGGCAGATGCGCTCTGCAAATGTCTTGGCACTAGTGGGACTATAGCAAAGTCCAATAGCCACGTATAGGATGCCACTAGGTACACTGAGTGTTTGCTAGTAAAATTGCTTAGTTTAAAAAAGTTGGAGTGTGCAATGCAGGCAGACGTGCTCTGCAAATGTCTTTGCACTAGTGGGACTATAGCAAAGTCCAATAGCCACAGATAGGATGCCACTAGGTACACTGAGTGTTTGCTAGTATAATGGCTTAGTTATAATGAGTTGGAGTGTGCAGAGGATAGGAGGGTACAGTGGCAGGATTGTGGTGCTCTGGGTAGAGGAATGGAAGCCTGCCTTTCTATTCCCTCCTAATGGTGAAATGCAGGGAGGAAATCCCTGACCTTGGCTACACAGATGCTGTTGCTGTTTGCAGGACCTGTCACCTATGGCTCTCTGACCCTGCCGGTTTGAGTCCTTAAAAGGACTGCTATAAAGTGCTCTCCCTATGCTGTCTAACGCTGTGTATGCAGCGCATACAGCTGTATCGGCTATAGGACTCAGGAGGACGGAGCTGCGACAGTGATGTCTGACACCAAAGACGCAGAAGGCAGATAATGGCGTCCGTGAAGAAAATGTCCGGTTTTATAATGCAGGGACATGTGACATGCAGATCCTATCACACATGCCGTTGCTTCTCTGGCTCAAAGTCAACTTAGCTGTGTGTGTGTCTGTGATTGGCTGACATGCTGGCCCGCCCCACAAGACGCGCGCACTTAGGGAAGGAAGACAAGAAAAAAAAAAAAAAAATGGCGATCGCCATTATAGAAACAGCAGTGATCTGAAGGCGCTGTTCACGCACACTATACACTGAAATGTGATAATAGTTTGATTCACAGAGTGACTTACACTATTACAGCAGAAACCAAGCTATGATTTAGCTGTTTTTTGGCTGCTAGAACCGTTCTCGAACGTTTCTAGAACTATCGAGCTATTGCAAAAAACTCGAGTTCTAGTTCGATCTAGAACATGCCCCAAAATCACTCGAGCCTAGAACTGGAGAACCACGAACCACGAACCGCGCTCAACTCTATCCAGGAGCTTTGGTTCCCTGAGTTTCCAATAGCAAATGTCTAGAAAAAACTCTGTCCATTGGCACAGCTCAGCAAGAAAACGAGAAGACCGAGAAGATATATTTCATTTATCTTAATGCCACCTTCTTAACAGCACTAAACCCTTCTATTATGTCCCTTAGCCTTTTGAGCTTATCCTCTGGTAAGCGGAAGACCATGCCTCTGGTATCGATCTCAGTGCCTAAAAACTGTATTATAGTAGCCAATCAGAATACAAAAGGATGCATAGGAAGCGTGACTTTATTTCAATATTTTAAAACAATCCAATAAAATGAAGAAAAGTCACTCATACAAGATCCACAGAAGTTGTATAATACATACATAAATCAAAACACTATAAGGCCTGTTTCACACGTCAGTGATTCTGGTACGTTTGTGCTTTTTTTTAAACATAACAGAATCACTGAGATACGCAGATCCATTATAATGAATGGGTCTGCTCACACATCAGTGATTTTTCACTGCACGTGTCTCCGTGCGGCGTACCCGCGTGTCCGTGATTGCTGCACGGAGACATGTCCATTTTTTTCTGGCATCACTGATAGGATGTCCATAAGGTGGCAGCAGAGCATAACAGAAAAAGGTGCCTATTGTGCACTGAAAAGACCCAATGTGATGCACCAGACATATAGAGCCCTAATGGATTCACAAATATAAGATATATCATGAATGACTACTGCATAATGAACGCTAGCATGAAAAAAGAAAGGAATCCATAAAAATAAATAATAAATGGTGCACATATGTTAGAGCCCCACCGAAGGACAAAAAAAGTCTGATGGAAATAGAGAGCATATAGGAACAATAAGAATGTGCAACAGAGAGGAAGGTGAGAATGCAGGATCAATCACTGCCTGTCAGATATTAATAATCAGGGAAATAACTCTGGAGCAGACGCACAAATTAGGGTCTTACCTGGTAAGGTAACAAATAATTAATAGTAGTTGCACTCACCTATTAAGGTTGTGCCAGTCACAACCCCTAAATGCACGTTACAAATGGCGACAGCCGCAGCCCCTAGTAGAAGAGCAATAACGTATAGGAGGAAAATCGGGTGCGTGCCGCGCTGTCACCAAAGGAAACTGATGTTAATTATTTCATCTCTTTATTCTTTTTTCCGGTCAATGTGTTTCAGAGATCACTGTCTCCTTCATCAGGGCAAAAAAAGAACAGTATGCAATCAAAGGAGGAAGAACCTCTATATATACACATATGGAGCTACGTCAGAGGACTGACTGCTGTATTTCAAATACTGCCGGGATGGTCAACTGTTACAATACCGGCCATAAAAGTTCTCAAGTGATATATTGAGAAACATTTATAAAATCACTGGGGTATAGTGTTTCAAATTTCATCAGCTTTTTGAGACAAAAATCAGAAAAAGAAGAAGAAGAAGGACAAAATGAAAAAAAGAAAAAAAAGAAGAAAAAAAAAACAAAAAGGGAGCATTGAGCTCCAGACCCTGTATTGAGTCTTAGAAGTGTAGTGACAAGTGCATCTGTCCACAACCCTGTAAGGGTGAACGGGATGACGGACAAGAAAAATTATGTTCGTGGCAAAAAATGGTGGTGTTGCTATATAAAATTGCATTAAGAATAAAGAAAGGAAAAATTTCTTTATAAAAGTAGTGAAGAAAAAAGTGGAAAAAAGGGGAGTGTAAGCCATTTTACTAATAAATAGTGATGAGCGAGCATGCTTGTTACTACTCGGTACTCGCACGAGTATCACTGTACTCGGTCTACTCGACGGGGACCGAGTAATCTCGCGATACTCGTGCTGTACTCGTGGTCTTCATCCCTGCATGTTGGCGCTCTTTTGAGAGCCAGCCCTCATGCAGGGATTGGCTGGCAGACCACTGCAATGCCACAGCCCTGTTAGTTGTGGAATTGCAGTGATTGGCCGGCCTGCACAGCGTGACCGAGCCTTTATACCGGCGGGCGCGCTGTGCTCTGCTCACAGCTATCCAGACAGTCAGTGCAGGGAGAGGGTCGCTGCTTCAGGGAAAGGTTTGCGGCCCTTTATAGCTATTTCCGTAGCAGGGCTGCAAACAGTGTGACCAAAAGTCCTTCTCAGGACTATTCTAGTTGTATACAGGCAGGCAGGGTATAGCCAGGTCGGAGTACAGTAGCAGAGTCCTTCTCAGGACTATTGTTGCTGTATACAGGCAGGGTATAGCCAGGTTGGAATACAGGCTAGTGACCAAAAGAGTCCTTGTCAGGACTATTGTAGCAGTATACAGGCAGGCAGGCAGGCAGGCAGGCAGGGTATATAGCCATTCCTAGTGGTGACCGTATACCAGCCTTCATCATATCTGGGGCTGGTGTACACAGTCTAAAACAGTCCTGATAGTGTCAGACTTCTCAGCAATTGTCGCTCCTAAAACCTGTTAGGTTCTTAGTGCGTCCGTGCTTGCATTTAAAAACCGCACGTGTGTGCCTGTCGGTGGCAGCGTACAGGTGCACTTGTGTGCGTTTTTACCAAACTATTATATAACGCACAAGTGTAGTGTATAATACACGTCAGTCAGCAGTGGCTGATAGTGTCAGAGTTCTCGTCATTAATTTTTGCTCCTAAAACCTGTGTTAGGTTCTTAGTGCGTCCGTGCTTGCATTTAAAAACCGCACGTGTGTGCCTGTCGGTGGCAGCGTACAGGTGCACTTGTGTGCGTTTTTACCAAACTATTATATAACGCACAAGTGTAGTGTATAATACACGTCAGTCAGCAGTGGCTGATAGTGTCAGAGTTCTCGTCATTAATTTTTGCTCCTAAAACCTGTGTTAGGTTCTTAGTGCGTCCGTGCTTGCATTTAAAAACCGCACGTGTGTGCCTGTCGGTGGCAGCGTACAGGTGCACTTGTGTGCGTTTTTACCAAACTATTATATAACGCACAAGTGTAGTGTATAATACACGTCAGTCAGCAGTGGCTGATAGTGTCAGAGTTCTCGTCATTAATTTTTGCTCCTAAAACCTGTGTTAGGTTCTTAGTGCGTCCGTGCTTGCATTTAAAAACCGCACGTGTGTGCCTGTCGGTGGCAGCGTACAGGTGCACTTGTGTGCGTTTTTACCAAACTATTATATAACGCACAAGTGTAGTGTATAATACACGTCAGTCAGCAGTGGCTGATAGTGTCAGAGTTCTCGTCATTAATTTTTGCTCCTAAAACCTGTTAGGTTCTTAGTGCGTCCGTGCTTGCATTTAAAAACCGCACGTGTGTGCCTGTCGGTGGCAGCGTACAGGTGCACAATTTGCACAAACTTTGATATAACGCCCAAGTCTAGTGAATACACGTCAGCACAGCATTGCAAAATGCGCAAGGGCGTTGGCAAGGAACAAGGAAGTGGACGTGATGGTGGTGCAGGCAGAGGCCGAGGTCGTGGGCAAGCTCTAATTTTGCCACAACAAAGGGCCACATCTAGTCGCTCGCACATCCTGTCCCAAATTCTTGGGGACCGCAGCAGTACACCGCTCTTGAACCAAGACCAGTGTCAACAGGTTGTTAGTTGGATAGCGGATAATGCTTCCAGTCAGATTGGCACCACCACAAACACTCTGTCTTCCACACGGTCAAGTGTCAGTAGCCGTGATACTGCACCGCACATTTCAGAACCTGATCCTCCTTCCTACCACAAGGCTGAGTACACGTCCTCGGACATTAATGATCCCACACTTGGACACTCGGAAGAGCTGTTCACATTTCCATTCGCACATTCTGGCCTCTCGCCAGCTCATGTTGAAGTGGGTCATGAGGAGATCGTATGTACAGATGGCCAAATATTTGAGCAGCCACGTTCTCACGAAGTTGGCAACGTGTCTCAACAAGGGGTGGACGATGATGAGACACAATTGTCAGGAAGTCAGGAGGAGGAGCAGGGTGCGGAAGAGGAAGACGACGTGGTGGATGATCCAGTAACTGACCCAACCTGGCAGGAGGATATGCAGAGCGAGGACAGCAGTGCACAGGGGGAGGGAGGCGTAGCATCCCAACAGGCAGTAAGAAGCAGGGTGGTGGCTCCAGGCAGAAGTCAGGCAACCGTTCCCCGGAACAACAACACGACACAAGGTGCCTGTACAAATGTTAGGTCTTCCCGAGTCTGGCAGTTTTTTAAGTTGGATCCAGATGATTCTAAAAAGGCCATTTGCAACACCTGCCGTGCCAGCATCAGCAGGGGTACCAAAACTAGCAGCCTGACCACCACCAGCATGATCAGGCACATGTCAGCCAAGCACCCGACTTTGTGGGAAGTACAACAGAGTCGAGGAGCAGTGCTTGCTAATGTCACTGCTACGTCTTCGCTGGTTGTGCATGCGAGCCAATCCCCTGTCCATGCTGCCTGCGAACAAGCCTCCTCCGGTCCTGCACCTGCAGTTGCCTACTCAGAAATAACACCATCATCAAGCACGTCCTTGTCCCAGCGCAGCGTTCAGTTATCCATTCAGCAAACCTTTGAACGCAGGCGCAAATACACTGCCAACACCCCACATGGGCGCCCTGGACAAGCCAGGTCGTCACAGGTACTACACCAACACACTCTACACTCCGGCTAGGCACACCGAAGCTAAACACAAATCCTAGTTGCCTTCCTCCAGGGGCTGATGTCCACACCAGGGGGTGGGCCAGGCGGTTGATCCCACCCACCGAGGAGTTCACAGTCCTGGAGGCGGGAAAAGGAGTCAGATTAGAGATCAGTTTTGGAGTTAGAGAAGTGAAGAGGAGAGGAGACTGACCGTGTCCGGGTGTGTGGCCCGGGCACTCAGCAAGGTTGGCAGACGGTGGTGACCTTCTGCAGGAGAGGCTGATTGGAGTGAACCGTACGGACCGGGGATGGGCGGTGGCCCGCCGGTACCAGATCGGGGAGTGAAGAGAAGCCAGCACCATCCGGCAGGGCCTACGGACCCCGACCAGGCTAGGAGTCGCCGTAAAACCGGTCAAATCCGTTAGCGACAGGAACCTCCAGGGTTTCCCAGCAGTCAAGACCCGATTGAAGGCAACAGCTCACACCGTAGAGGGAAGCACAGTCACCGCCAAGGCTACAGTTCCCAGGGCCAGAGCCTGCGGGCAAAAGGGGCTCCCTCAGCATCCATCCAAGCTGGGGAGCGGGTTACCGGTGGGAAGCCCGCTAGATTTTGGGGGAATAAAAGGGGTCCAACACCACATCCCCACAGGTGCACACCCACCCATCAAAGAGAGCTATAAGCCAATACCACCTTCACATTGCCAGTGTACCAAGTACATGTTGAGCAACATGAAGGCGGCTGGGGTTATTTGTGACAGTTGTAGCCTTTGGGCAGCTCTGTTGATCCTGTTAAAAAAGAAGGACGGCACCACTCCCCGTATTGAGGAATCGCTAGCTGCATTGAGAACTGCAAATTATTTTTCTACCCTTGATCTCACTAGTCACTATTGGCAAGTGTCCGTTGCTGAGGCAGACCGGGAGAAGACCGCCTTCGCCACCCCTATGGGTCTCTGCGAGTTCAAAAGCATGCCCTTCGAGCTGTGCAATGCGCCAGGAACCTTCCAGAGGCTGATGGAATGCTGCTTGGGACAAGATTTTAGGGTGTATAAAAAGGGAGATTAGATCCCGTGATCCCAACGTATTGTTACACCTCTATAAATCACTTGTAAGGCTACATCTGGAATATGGGAACCAGTTTTGGGCTCCACATTTTAATAAGGACATTCAGAAGTTAGAGTCAGTTCAAAGGTGGGCAACTAGACTACTACAAGGAATGGAAGGCCTCCCATATGATGACAAGTTGAAAAAGTTATTAAGTGATTATTGGCTGCAATGGGGCTTTCTGGCTGGTGCCAGCCTCTCTTCTTAGCACACAGGAACCACAATCCCTACACCATGCTTCAATGGATTCTCTCATCCCAGCCCAGTAAAACTACATATTTTACACAGTCATAAGCAGCCAAAAGGGATCTATTCTATTCAATTGCAAATGATCTAGATAAGACTGAGAATAAGATACTGCACGGGACATAGCAGAGTTGGTCAAGTTGAGTGGAGATGAGTTTGCTATTTGGCACAGCTTTTTGCATCAATAAAGCAAGTAAAAGGTGTGAAAGATAAAAAAAAGGGTGAAAGTGTGAAAAGTGAATTGGCCAAATTGAGGTGCATATAAAGTTTTTGCTTTCTTTCAATTAACTAATGGGGCTCATTTGAATCAGGTGAATTGAGTTCTGCTTTTGGAAACTGGGTTAAGAAGGGGTGCACCGGTCCTGGAGGTACTGCAATACCAGGTCAATGCGTGCAGTGGACAGAGCAAGATTTTTTCCATCTCCTTGTTCTAAAAATCCATTTAATATATGGTCCCCAGAGAGGGGACGTATCAGATATTAAACTGATAAGAACAGATTTAATTTTTTTTTTTTTCTGTTTATCAGTAGGACTTCAAAATAACAAAGGTGATCGCCTCCCGTTGCCTGGGAACCGTCCAGGCACAAGAGGGCTATGTGTCACCAGAAGGCGCACACACTTCCTCAAGGCCGGCAGACGTGCAATCCCAGGCACCTTCCAGTACCGACCAAGGTAGCGTCCTCCGAAACTACACTTGATCTTAGCCAAAAGGCCGAGAAGCTATAACCCGAATTGGTTACGGCCTTGAGTGGCACCCTGGCCTATACCGGACACATCTTAGGGAGAGGGAGACAAACCCACGCCTACAGAAGACATTTTGTCACCCAAGCCAACCCTTGAAAAGGCTGTTTTGCAGAGCAAAAACAAGAAGAATGGTGCTTTTTGCAGCCGCCGCCCACTGCAATGAATCTGAATAACTCCTCCTTTTGGACACAAGCACCTCCCCTCCCCCTTGCAGTCTTTCCAATTCATGATACAAAAAGACGGACGGACAGGACAGGACAGGACAGGCTGCCTGACTTTCCGTCACTGCCACCCTTTGCCATCCTTGCCCGTAGAAAGCCCTTTCATCATCCCCAAACCCTAATCTTTTCCCTTCCCTTCCCAGATGCGTCTCACTCCCTTTCATTAGGAAGTGAGCGCAGCCTTTTCTCCGTTCTGCACATGCGCGACGTTAAACACAAATGCGCAGGCGTGCGTTCCATTACCCTCACTGCATTCCACTCCCATACAGGAAGTGGGCGCAGCTATTACTACGGTCGCACATAAAAGAACCCACGGCCACCACTGCACATAGCTGACTCCACCACAGGACACCCACTTCTACACCAACGCAGGTAAGACAGGATCGGCACCTCTATGCTCCCGTTACAATCAGGCTCAGTCACCATGTGATAACGCTCTCAACTCTTTAGTTGCAGGCTCCCCTTGCTTCACCTCCACTGGCTGTGCTGCCATTTCCTCTCCCACCTGGAAGGTATACTTTATTCCACTATTTTCCTGTTTCTCTCTTCCCCCTTTTCCCATAACCTACTTTTATCTGCATTTGTGGGGTATCTATATGCTATTTACATCATAGTTTTATTCATTAATATGGAAGGGAAGAGTGCCCATGAGAGTGTTGAACTGCGGAGAGCAAGAGATTAAGCTGCTCCGATTTGCCACCATTGATAAGCTGTTCTCAGTAGATACACATGCTATCCAAACAGCAGCATCCACCATTGCTTCAGCCCACCCATTCAGTGACAGCTCACCAAGTCAGCCAGAGGAGTGGTGTAAGGAATTACACGTAGGCACTGACTCCACACCTTCACATCACAAGAAGGGGGTCTACAGGCTAGTGCAAGAATACGAGCAAGTCTTCAGCAAACATCCGCTAGACTTTTGAAGAATAAAAGGGGTCAAACACTACATCCCCACAAGTGCACACCCACCCATCAAAGAGAGATATAAGCCAAAACTACCTGCACATTACCAGTGTACCAAGGACATGTTGAGCAACATGAAGGAGGCTGGGGTTATCCGTGACAGTTGTAGCCTCTGGGCAGCTCCGTTGGTCCTGTTAAAGAAGAAGGACAGCACCACTCCCCTGTATTGAGGAATAGCTAGCTGCATTGAGAACTGCAAATTATTTTTCTACCCTTGATCTCACTAGTCGCTATTGGCAAGTGTCCGTTGCTGAGGCAGACCGGGAGAAGACCGCCTTTGCCACCCCGATGGGTCTCTGCGAGTTCAAAAGCATGCCCTTCGAGCTGTGCAATTTGCCAGGAACCTTCCAGAGGCTGATGGAATGCTGCTTGGGACACCGAAACTTTGAAACGGTACTGCTATACCTTTATGATGTTATTGTTTATTCTAAAGCAAACAAGATTTTAGGGTGTATAAAAAGGGAGATTAGATCCGGTGATCCCAACGTATTGTTACCCCTCTATAAATCACTTGTAAGGCCACATCTGGAATATGGGGTAAAGTCCTGAGCAGGTTGATAACCATTGGTTTGAGCATGGTAGGGTGTAGTGCGCATCTTCCTGCATCGGTAAAAGCTGCAGAAGTCCTTGAAGATTTCCGCTTCAAAGGCTGTGCCTTGATCTGTGAGGACTCTCTCTGAGTAGCCATGAGGTCTGCATAAGTGTGCTTGGAAGACCTTCGCTGCAGTATGGGCCATTAGATCTTTGACTTGTACCACAACCATAAATCTCGAGTAGTTGTCTACCATCGTAAGTGCATACGTGAGCTCGCCTCGATATTCTGCAACAAAACTCCCTTTTTCGATTTCAGTTTCAGCAAACACTCCTCTTCCTGTAGAAAATATTTATCATTACCTAAGACAGTCATTCTAATGCATGACAATATTAAGGCAATTTAGT
This sequence comes from Anomaloglossus baeobatrachus, assembly GCF_048569485.1. Lineage (NCBI taxonomy): Eukaryota > Metazoa > Chordata > Amphibia > Anura > Aromobatidae > Anomaloglossus > Anomaloglossus baeobatrachus. The sequence continues at coordinate 387,561 of NW_027441928.1, read as the reverse complement.
TAAAACTTGTTTTAACTCACCTTTAAGGGGATTGATGTATTTCATGGTCAATCCAGGTTTGTCAGTGATGGCACTGACATAATGTATGGCGTCTTTTTCGGGCGTTATCCTTTGCCTTTTCATTGTGAAAATCCAGTTGCCTATATCAAAGCAAATTCTACTACTTGTAAAGTATGCAGAAAATGAAATGTAGAACATATAACATCAACTGCTTAGGAACGCATCATAGGTTAGTACTTAAAAGGATATTGTCATGTTCTAGTCATAATGCAAGCTGGACATTTTTCATGTTACCCTGTAATCGCCGGCCTGTTCTAATGCTCACAAGCCAAGATATAGGCTCAGCTGCTAAGGCTTCCCTCTGCCTTCTGAATGAAACTTGAATATGTCTGGGTCACTGTGTATATAGCAGGTGCTCAGAAAAAATAAGAGTCAATTCAATAGAAATAGCTCTGGCACACTATAGTGATCAATAACGTAAGAAAAGAACTCTTGGAATGCTGAAAATTCTTTATTTGTGCAAAAGGATAATTCATCCAACGTTTCGACCTTGTTTTTAGGTCTTTATCAAGGATAAAGTTATCTAAGATCATAAAGGGTTACAAAACCATATAAACACGTAATTAGTACATAGTACAACATAACAGTACAATATATTGCTACTTGAGAGTACAATGGGTCAAATGACCATGATGCACATACAAAAAATTTTTCCAAAGCCATAGTGAAAACATTTGTACTGAGGAAAGAAAATTTCCACATGACCTATCTGGAGAAACATTCTGGATCAAACAACCAAAAATAGTCAAGCAGGTAAATACACACCTATATGGATAACAGGATGATATGTGTTCAATTGTATAGCGTCATTGCCATTAAGGTACAAATGGAAAACTTGCAATCCTATATAGTGAAGGAAATGAACACATATCATATCAAAGAACACAGGAACATGGGTGTGAGAAAAACCTCAATGTTTATACTTTGTTCTTTATAATGGTGTGAACATGTATATGTCTCAGTACCTTATGCACTTGAGAATTCTAGTGAGTAGATCATGAAAGCCTATTTCAGAACTGGAATCGGTAAATAATTGTAGGTGGAATCTAAATGAAAAGATGGTACAAGTGTTATCATGACACGTGGGCTATAACACAATGAGGGGCACTGCAGCCAGAAACTTGAGATGCTGCCCCCTGACTGCTGGCCCCTATGCATGTTTAAATAGAGGTCTCCCCCTAGAAAGACACTGACCTGCCGCCCCCGCCTCCTGTGGTGTGACTGGCCTAAGCCCCGCCTCCTGGATACATATCACCGTGCTGCCCAGCTTCCAGCCTCTCGGCTGCAGGACCCGGACCTGTTTGGGCAGCCGGACACAGGGACCCGCTCCTGGAGGCGGTAAGAGAGCTATCAGCAGGGAGGTAAGCGTTTCAGCTCACAGCACTGTTAGCTGTGAGCGGCTCCCTCTATGCTGAGGCACAAGCGATGTGTGACCGGTGAGCGCGGCGTTCTAAGGGAACTACCCGCCCGCTGGTCCGCTTGTGCTCGCCATTATTTAACAACCTCACCCCCCCCTCCCCCCCACCCCCCCCCCCTCCTCCCACCCCCACCCTCCTCCCCTAAAATCAGCATGGAGGAAAGCGTTCTGCTCACGGCGCTGTTTGCTATGAGCGGCTCCCTCCCTGCTGAGGCTCAAGCTACGTGCGCCGGCGAGCGGCGTTCTGAGGGAACTACCCGCCCGCCGGTCAGCTTGAGCCGCCATTAAGTTTGAAAAAGAGCGCTTCGCGCTCTTTGTCATTGGCCCCGCCCACCCGCCGCCCAGCAACCGCCGACCAGACACCGTCGCCAGTGCCGAGGAGGAGCTGGGTAGGGCTGTGTGCGCTCTGCACGGCACCTAAAAGGTGTGCCTCAGAGCGCAGCTGAAAAGCTCCGTTCTGAGGCGCATGGTGCCGGTAGAGAACGTGCGCTCAGCCTGCAGCTCCTGCCATAGACAGAGCAGGAGCTGCCGGCAAAGCGCACGGAAGTGACATGTCACTTCTTAGAACACAGCGATTCGGGCAACAGCTGAATCGCTGCGTTCTACTATGCAACGTGCGTACGGCCTCTACACAGTCTCCATAGACTGTGCAGGGGACGCAGGACGCATGAATTAGGCACACAGCCTAATTGAAGTGCAGACTCAGTGCAGTCCCTGTCACAGCGCAGGTTGGAGGCACGGTAGGGGAGAATCTAGTATGCAGGCACTAACCTGCAAGAGTCAAATCACCCCATCCCACACGCACTGAACTTCCCCTCCCCTCCGTTTGTATGCCCCGGGAATGCCAAGGGGGCTAGCCTGGGAATGAACCAGGGACCATGTGGGTCTCCCAGTGAGCGGGCGGGTTAAGGGATTCTGTTAGGACTTCAATGTTCAAATTGAGGGGGGCTGGTAGTGAACAGGGGCAAGAAGCAACAGTCAGCAGGTGGCGTGTTTTCCCTCCTGCTGATACCACACCTACACCAAGCCCCCTCCCAGGCCAAAACACACTCCATTTGACATTATGACAATGGTGACTGTTAACAGCCCCGCCCCGTTGTCACACAGGGGATTTCAGCATGTTATGGCGGCGGTGGGTGCGGTGCCGACTATCGCGTTGTACGGTCATGTGCAGGGGTCACGGTAGCAAGCTTTGGCATGGGTAGCCACCATGTCCGGAGTCTGTCATCTTAACCCTTGGATAGGTGTGAGCGTCGTCGTAGCAGGCGTTACGTGGGTAGATCTAGATCCAGTCGTCTTGTCATTTCCTGAATCACCAGGTGAGTACCCTGATGGGGAATGCGGGGTGGGATAAGTCCCCCTAGGGAGGATAACGTGACGTCACAGGTAACAGGCGTCCCGCCCAGCTCTACATGTTGTCACTAAGTTATTTATAACAATGTTATTGGTGCTGAGGGAATCGCCCTCCCCCGTTTCTGTTAAAAGCTGTGATGGTATCTAGCATTCCTACCCCTTGTAGACAGCATTCCACAATCTACCTGCTCTAACTGTAAAGAAGCCTTCCCTATTTCGGAGGATTAAGTTTGGTGGCAGTTTATTTATATTGACCACACGGGTATTTATACAAATTATTATTATTTATTATGCGCCATATAATTCATGGCGCTTTGCATGCGAAAGGGGTTTTTACATAATAGGTACCAGTATAATAATCATAAACCGTACAAGGCACAGACTGGTACAGGGGGAGAGAGGACCCTGCCCTCGAGGGCTCACAGTCTACAGGGGATGGGTGAGGAGACAGTAGATGAGGGCAGAGCTGATTGTGCGGCGCTGTATCGGACTGAGGGTTACGGCAGCTTGTAGGCCTGTCGGAAGAGGTACAAATGAGATATCCTCTGAGACGTCTTTCAAAAATTAAACATATCTTAATTTTTCAACCTTAGTTTAATACAGGCGGCCTCCATTCCTTGTAATAATCTTGTTGCCACCGGTTAACTGACCCTTCAAGTGATTTATTGATTAGTGACAATATTATGGGATCACGGGATCTAACCCCCCTGTTTTACCCCTAATGTCATGCTGTAATTGAAAGAAGGGATCTATATTGGTCACAGTTAGTTTTATCGAAATGTGAGAAGTATATCTCTGTACATTTGCATGGTTTGATTGTTTTTCTAAAACTGCTTCTTTTTTGTAGTGAAGTAATTTTCATCCTTTTTTACTAGATTTTCCCTCTTTGGTTAATTACGTATGTTTTAATTGGTTTTCCTTACCGTAAGAACTGAAAATAAACAAGTGAGATGGGAAAACCGGCAATGTTAGCTATTCGCAGAATAATTATGCCCGCTAATATTTTCTGGACAATTACTTCCACATACATATTCTAAAAGGTATAAATTCACTTTTAGTTTTTGTGTGCGTTGCATGGATTGGGGACGCTGCCCCATCGGGGCTTACGGTCTGGATTCCCTATCTGTATGTTTATGGGGGTGTGGGAGGAGGCTAGAGTGCCCGGAGTAGACCCACGCAGTCACGGGGAGAACGTACAGGCTCCTTGCGGATGGTGTCCTTGGCGGGATTTGGGCCCAGGACCCCAGGGCTGCAGCTAGCCATTGAGCCACCGTGCCATGCCATAATAGTTTCAAGAGCAGGAACAGACAGATTTGTAGATGGAGTATTACGGCGTTGCAGGGCCAGCTGTTTGGGATCATTTGCGATACAAAGTGTTTATATAGTTATATATAAAAAAAAAAAAAAAAAAAAAAAATGCTCCTTATGCTGGGCCCGGGGGGACATGGTCCATTAACCTAACTTTGATTGCGCCTTTCCCCCTATTTCGGTTCCAGCTACACAAAAGGGGGGGTGGACTGGGAAATAGGAGAATGACCAGTGGTCCGACGATGCCGGTGGGTAAAAGCCTTAACCAACTACAGCCCTTTCCTCGAATAAGTAATCAGGCTGATTAGGTTTTTGTGGCTTGGAATGATTATGGGTCAACGCAGGGTTGAAGGCAAAACAGGCATCTGGGTTCCGGGTTAGTATCGGGCACCTTATTGCAATCCCAATCTCAGGTATTTTGGTAACTCAACCCACCAGCAGGATCAAGGTTGGAGTTCTCAGCTAGATGGTGGGGTGCTCGGTGAAGTTAGGCCTATGATCCGGGCCTCCATTTTGCATTGACCTGACGGTTCGATGGTACGTTATTCAGCGGGTGTTGCTCTGGTGGTTGATGTGCGTGACGATTTTACAAGCCACCCTCTAGTAATACACACCCTGCAGTATTCAGCGAATGTGCACCAATTTCGGTTGCAAGCAAACTGTTACGAGGTCGGTCTTCCCATTTTTAAATTGCGGAACGGTACTGAAGCGATGAGGGTCTTGTGGGGTGAAAGGTATTGAAGGGTTGGATGATTATGGTAAGCGAGTGGAGCACAGTAGGCCTATTCTTTTTTAGCCGAAGATTGTTTGTTTTGTTTTAAAAAAAAAAAAAAAAAAAAAAAAGAAAAAAGTGGGGGTTTGGATTGTTCGCCCCATTGCAAATCTATACATTGATATTTTGGATCTTTTTCCCTCACTCGGCGGGTGTCCCGACGTTGTCGTTTATGTCTCTTAGGCGAGCGGGTGTATGGGACCAGTTTTTACCCATGACGACGGCCCTTCATTTTAGCGTTACGTAGTTGGTCCTCCATTTTGTGGGCTGGTTTTTGGTTGGTAATGCGACGGTTACTCGTTATTTTGGTGTTTGCCAGCCGTGGTACCCGGCACGTACTCTCCCAGAGTTGGGGTGCTACAAGGCTTCAGGAGCCAGCATACATGAGCACAGTTTTCAGTGGATCAGGTAACGACAATGGAAATGCATTATGAGGGACGTCAGGTCGGAGTTGGTTTTTTGAAATCGGGTTTTATTCGACACGTAAGGAGATTCAGAACAGTGTACAGGGCTAATGTAAAATGACATGATTGTGATTTGTTTATCCAAAAAAAAAAAAAAAAAAATTTTTTGTGGGTTTTTGTCTTTTTGTCAGTACCACCTTGGAGAGACGAGGTGTTTGATGGTTACGAGAATTCCCTGTTCTGACAGTGTTTTTGCCTTTCAGATCCAAGTCGGCCCAGTGATTGGGTCCGAGGTTACTTCCATGTATGTTGTCTGCGAGGAGAGCGGATCTTCGCCTCTTCGCCTTGGTGGTCGGTTCTTGGTTCCTGTTACAGTGAAAGTAATTGGAAAGGTTGCCGGAGCTTGGCTCAGCTGTGGGTCTATCAGAGGCGATCAAGATTGCGTGAGCTCTCTTTTCTACAACCGACTTGGTGATACACATAGGCTTCAAGTAGCTGGTCCAAGGCCGTCTAGCTAGGCCTCTTACCCTTATCCGGTCAGAGAGGTACAAGTTTCCCTGTTTTAGTGTGGAGTGTTACAACGATCCGGTCGAAGGTTACCCTCTGGCCCAGGTGGCTTGGAGCTATGGAAGAATGTGATAAGGATCTCTCCTGGCGCATGGTCGATCAGGGCCTACCCAAGTTGTGCTGTTAATAAAGTGTTTTTTAAAAAAAAAAAAAAAAAAAGAGGTTGTTGGTCTGGCACCGCCAGCTGGAAGGCAATATTTGGCTGTCCTTAAGCTCGGATGGGTACACCCCAAAATGATGATGTTATGGATATGGTGGTTTCGGAAATGCCTGGGACGGCTCAGGTATTTCAGTTTTTGGGGGGGGTCGCAGCTTGCTGGCGCGGTGCTGCTCCTTGGCGGAAGGGGTAGAAAAAGTGGTGGTGAAATACCCGCGCCGGACGGCCGGAAGGCGGTACATTTACCTGAACCCCGTGATGTTGGCAAGTTAATGCCTGGTTTAAAGCTGCGACCAAATTTTATGCCAAAAGATGAGAGTGGTTTTTTCTCCATGCCTCTCTCCAAAATGGAAAATTCAAATAAAAGTATTTTAATTTATAAGAGAACGGTGTCGTGTCTTTCTAGGGGGGAAAAATGGTGGTAGTTGGGTCCTGGCAGTCTGAGGGGCACTGCAGCCAGAAACTTGAGATGCTGCCCCCTGACTGCTGGCCCCTATGCATGTTTAAATAGAGGTCTCCCCCTAGAAAGACACTGACCTGCCGCCCCCGCCTCCTGTGGTGTGACTGGCCTAAGCCCCGCCTCCTGGATACATATCACCGTGCTGCCCAGCTTCCAGCCTCTCGGCTGCAGGACCCGGACCTGTTTTCCCACCCTCCCTCCCTTTTTGTTTTCCAAGTTGATTGAGTTTTCTGTGTTTAAGTCGCAGCAGCGGAAGGGGTAGAAAAAGTGGTGGTGAAATACCCGCGCCGGACGGCCGGAAGGCGGTACATTTACCTGAACCCCGTGATGTTGGCAAGTTAATGCCTGGTTTAAAGCTGCGACCAAATTTTATGCCAAAAGATGAGAGTGGTTTTTTCTCCATGCCTCTCTCCAAAATGGAAAATTCAAATAAAAGTATTTTAATTTATAAGAGAACGGTGTTGTGTCTTTCTAGGGGGGAAAAATGGTGGTAGTTGGGTCCTGGCAGTCTGGACCGTGTGACAAAGAAGAAAGGAGAGAAAGAAGAGGAAGAAAATGCAACTACCTGTAACATTACGTGATAGTCACTGGTAAGTATCACTTGACAATTCAAGTGAAAAAGGATTCCTTTATTAAAGGGTTCTCAGTCGCCTCAGGATCATGAAATACTAGGGTAAATGATATGAGAATGGGTAAGAAGCACCACTAAAGGAAATATGAGATGCAGGACATATATCTATAAACCCCTGAACTACATGATAGAAATAAAAAGAAGAAAAAAGAAAAAAAAGAAGAAAGAAGAAGAACACATAGAATGCGGAAAGAGAATGGGTACAACTACCTGAGTTACTGCAGGGAGGCCCCTGGTTGGTATTGTGAGGGTTAGTGGAATTCCTTCACTGAAGGGTTCTCAGTTGCCTCAGGTTCGTGAAAAATGCTATAGACAAATAATGCCCGGAGAAAAGGGGTTCATATACAGCGAATAATGGTAATACAAGGTACATGTGTCACATGTAATAGTATATATATATATATTGTACTAAGCTCTACAACAGAAATAGAAAGTAGTCCCTCTGCCTTCTGTCTAGGTGCCCTGAGTTATGTCCTGTAAACTGTCACAGGGACCCAGACACACATGTGTAGTAGGGGAATATCCCTGCTGAGATGCCAGTGCTAGAGCACTCGTTTGCTGTGGAGTTGAACGCTATGTGAGCAGTTCTTACCTTCAATGAGCAGAAGTCTCTTTTTTCAGATTTCAATATCTCTGTGGGTATCTGGCAGAAATATAGAATACTCTTTACTGCTAAGACCCTGTACACCACTCCCACTAAAGGGGGCTTTACACGCTGCGACATCGCTAATGCGGAGTCGTTGGGGTCACGGAATTTGTGACGCACATCCGGCCGCATTAGCGATGTTGCTGCGTGTGACACCGATGAGCGATTTTGCATCGCTGCAAAAACGTGCAAAATCGCTCATCGGTGACATGGGTCTCCATTCTCGATTATCGTTACTGCAGCAGTAACGATGTAGTTCGTCGCTCCTGCGGCAGCACACATCGCTCCGTGTGACACCGCAGAAACGAGGAACCTCTCCTTACCTGCCTCCCAGCCGCTATGAGGAAGGAAGGAGGTGGGCGGGATGTTCCGGCCACTCATCTCCGCCCCTCCGCTGCTATTGGGCGGTCGCTCAGTGACGTCGCTGTGACGCCGCACGGACCGCCCCCTTAGAAAGGAGGCGGTTCGCCGGTCACAGCGACGTCGCCTGGCAGGTAAGTATGTGTGACGGGTCTGGTCGGTGTTGTGCAGCATGGGCAGCGATTTGCCCGTGTCGCGCAACAGATGGGGGCGGGTATCCACACTAGCGATATCGGGACCGATATCGCAGTGTGTAAAGTAGCCTTTAATAAACTGTGTAAAGGATTTTAAGTAAAAATCCACAATAAACCAGCGCTAGATGGGTTTTTATAATTTTATTAATAGACCACAAATAAAACATTTTTTGCTATCCTTGTTTCAAGACAGAGTATTTGATAATATACAATACACTGATTATTACTAAAACCAAGGACCACATAAAACAAGGACCACATAAAATAAAAAATGAAAGTAATGAGAATAAAATTCTTTTGTATAACCAATTAACTTCGAGGTGATACAATATTCACATTGATTTAGTTTTACCAGTCTAATGTAATGCCCCGGCCGGTGGCATATATTTTGTTTGGTTAATAATTTAGACTTATACAATGAAAGATGTACTATACCACCCCTGGCTAACTTACAAGTTTTAAGTTGTACAATATAAGTTTGCGACGTTATATTCATATATAGGAAGGCAAACAATATTGGCAATTTAGTGGCACCCACCATACGTAATCTTACAGCACCTAATAAGGGAGGATTATTTGGCCTGAAAGGTTTTTTTCCATGCAAAAGCTGTATAGTATGTAAGAATACAAAAAATATTTCACGGAAATCCTTCTTACAGGGGCAGTCAGAAGTCATGATTAGAGAATTTATTACATGTCAATCAAAGGGAGTAGTATATTGCATTCAATGTCCCTGTCAGAAAAAATACATTGGGAGAACTATTAGACCCCTATGGAAAAGGGTGGGTGAGCACATTAGAAGTGTTAAAAATAAATGTACTAAGCACCCCCTATCCAGACATTATGTGTTAAAACATGGAGGGTCCTTTAAAGGATCCCAAGTATGGGGCGTACAAAAAATAACTAAGGATTGGAGAGGTGGCGATTTCATTAAAAAAATGTCACGAGCAGAAAGCCAATGGATTTTTGAATTGAACACCTTGAAACCATATGGACTCAATAATGATATAGAACTGTTTGCTTTTAATTAATTTATATTTTTATAGGTAGAGGAGTAATAGGTACTGATAATAATACGGAGAGAAGGAAAAAAAAAAAAAAAAAAAAAAAGCGATTGTCATGGAGATATATGTGTATATATGCATAATATATATTAAAATTGGTGCTTCACTTGCCCAAGGTTGATGTAGATATAAGGGGCTTTTCATATTATAGCAAATTTATATTACACCTTTATGATGTCCTTTTGTTAAATTTATTGTTGAAAAAAAGCATATGCATATATACACATTGTCTTCCCAGTATATGATGATACAAGCAAGGCTATATCTTTTTAGAAAAACCTTTAGAAAAACCTTTGCACATAATTATATTATATGGCTATTATGAACGGTCTTTCACAAATTGATATATGTAGTGGTCATTGAATGTTGGTTGAATTTAAACATTGTTTAATTTTATGCAAATTATAACCAATTAAATATATGCATAAATAGTGCTCTAGGCAACAGCTGAGTTATCCTTGAGGAAGGGGGCCGTTACACGCCCCCGAAACGCGCGTCGGATCAGTTTTCTTTTTTTTAGCCTACCTAACCTGTGCGTTGATAACCTGCCAAGTAATCTCTCCCTCGTGTGGAATCAACCGGCTTCCACTGGACACGGTACGGATTGCCTGCTGGAGAGGTTGAGAGGTTACCGCTGACATTTCCTTTGTCTGCAACCAGGATACATTGGTACCTCCAGCGGTTCTGCATTGCTCGTTTGGAAGCGGATCGGAGCCTTGTGTGGTGCTAACCTGCCAAGCAACTTCCTCCTGTGTGGAATCAGTCAGCTGACACTGGATACGGTCTGGACTGCCCGCTGGAGAGGCTGAGTAGTTACCGCTGATCTTATTGTTGTCCGCAGCCAACATCTTGGTGCTTTCAGTGGCTTCGTACTGCTTGATTTCGAAAGTACATTTGGGAGAATACGGGACCGGCTGGTTTGTGGCCTTGTGAAGTGTTATAAAGGCTCTGTAAAGAGGGATGTCGGTAACCATACATCTCCCCCAGAGCCAGCACTAGTCGCGGCCACTGGCCTCAAAACGTCCGCTCTGGAAGTCTAACAGGTCAATCCTGTACATAGCGGTTCCAGCCTAATCAACGGAGAAATCCGGGGTGTTTTTTGCGGTCAAGTTGTTGTGAGGTTTATTCCCCCAGGCCCTGGGGGCGAATATAACGTCGCAAACTTATATTGTACAACTTAAAACTTGTAAGTTAGCCAGGGGTGGTATAGTACATCTTTCATTGTATAAGTCTAAATTATTAACCAAACAAAATATATGCCACCGGCCGGGGCATTACATTAGACTGGTAAAACTAAATGAATGTGAATATTGTATCACCTCGAAGTTAATTGGTTATACAAAATAATTTTATTCTCATTACTTTCATTTTTTATTTTATGTGGTCCTTGTTTTATGTGGTCCTTGGTTTTAGTAATAATCAGTGTATTGTATATTATCAAATACTCTGTCTTGAAACAAGGATAGCAAAAAATTTTTTATTTGTGGTCTATTAATAAAATTATAAAAACCCATCTAGCGCTGGTTTATTGTGGATTTTTACTTAAAATCCTTTACACAGTTTATTAAAGGCTACTTTACACACTGCGATATCGGTCCCGATATCGCTAGTGTGGATACCCGCCCCCATCTGTTGCGCGACACGGGCAAATCGCTGCCCATGCTGCACAACACCGACCAGACCCGTCACACATACTTACCTGCCCGGCGACGTCGCTGTGACCGGCGAACCGCCTCCTTTCTAAGGGGGCGGTCCGTGTGGCGTCACAGCGACGTCACTGAGCGACCGCCCAATAGCAGCGGAGGGGCGGAGATGAGTGGCCGGAACATCCCGCCCACCTCCTTCCTTCCTCATAGCGGCTGGGAGGCAGGTAAGGAGAGGTTCCTCGTTTCTGCGGTGTCACACGGAGCGATGTGTGCTGCCGCAGGAGCGACGAACTACATCGTTACTGCTGCAGTAACGATAATCGAGAATGGAGACCCATGTCACCGATGAGCGATTTTGCACGTTTTTGCAGCGATGCAAAATCGCTCATCGGTGTCACACGCAGCAACATCGCTAATGCGGCCGGATGTGCGTCACAAATTCCGTGACCCCAACGACTCCGCATTAGCGATGTCGCAGCGTGTAAAGCCCCCTTTAGTGGGAGTGGTGTACAGGGTCTTAGCAGTAAAGAGTATTCCATATTTCTGCCAGATACCCACAGAGATATTGAAATCTGAAAAAAGAGACTTCTGCTCATTGAAGGTAAGAACTGCTCACATAGCGTTCAACTCCACAGCAAACGAGTGCTCTAGCACTGGCATCTCAGCAGGGATATTCCCCTACTACACATGTGTGTCTGGGTCCCTGTGACAGTTTACAGGACATAACTCAGGGCACCTAGACAGAAGGCAGAGGGACTACTTTCTATTTCTGGTGTAGAGCTTAGTACAATATATATATATATACTATTACATGTGACACATGTACCTTGTATTACCATTATTCGCTGTATATGAACCCCTTTTCTCCGGGCATTATTTGTCTATAGCATTTTTCACGAACCTGAGGCAACTGAGAACCCTTCAGTGAAGGAATTCCACTAACCCTCACAATACCAACCAGGGGCCTCCCTGCAGTAACTCAGGTAGTTGTACCCATTCTCTTTCCGCATTCTATGTGTTCTTCTTCTTTCTTCTTTTTTTTCTTTTTTCTTCTTTTTATTTCTATCATGTAGTTCAGGGGTTTATAGATATATGTCCTGCATCTCATATTTCCTTTAGTGGTGCTTCTTACCCATTCTCATATCATTTACCCTAGTATTTCATGATCCTGAGGCGACTGAGAACCCTTTAATAAAGGAATCCTTTTTCACTTGAATTGTCAAGTGATACTTACCAGTGACTATCACGTAATGTTACAGGTAGTTGCATTTTCTTCCTCTTCTTTCTCTCCTTTCTTCTTTGTCACACGGTCCATTGTGTTATAGCCCACGTGTCATGATTAGAGTTGAGCGCGGTTCGTGGTTCGTGGTTCTCCAGTTCTAGGCTCGAGTGATTTTGGGGCATGTTCTAGATCGAACTAGAACTCGAGCTTTTTGCAAAAGCTCGATAGTTCTAGAAACGTTCGAGAACGGTTCTAGCAGCCAAAAAACAGCTAAATCTTAGCTTGGTTTCTGCTGTAATAGTGTAAGTCACTCTGTGAATCAAACTATTATCACATTTCAGTGTATAGTGTGCGTGAACAGCGCCTTCAGATCACTGCTGTTTCTATAATGGCGATCGCCATTTTTTTTTTTTTTTTCTTGTCTTCCTTCCCTAAGCGCGCGCGTCTTGTGGGGCTGGCCAGCATGTCAGCCAATCACAGACACACACACACCTAAGTGGACTTTGAGGCAGAGAAGCAACGGCATGTGTGATAGGATCTGCATGTCACATGTCCCTGCATTATAAAACCGGACATTTTCTTCACGATCGCCATTATCTGCCTTCTGCGTCTTTGGTGTCAGACATCACTGTCGCAGATCCGTCCTTTGTCCTATCGCCGATACAGCTGTATGCGCTGCATACACAGCGTTAGACAGCTTAGGGAGAGCACATTCTAGCAGTCCTTTTAAGGGCTCGTACCGGCAGGGTCAGAGAGCCATAGGTGACAGGTCCTGCAAACAGCAACAGCGTCTGTGTAGCCCAGGTCAGGGATTTCCTCCCTGCATTTCACCATTAGGAGGGAATAGAAAGGCAGGCTTCCATTCCTCTACCCAGAGCACCACAATCCTGCCACTGTACCCTCTTGTCCTCTGCACACTCCAATTCATTCTAAGTAAGCCATTATACTAGCAAACACTCAGTGTACCTAGTGGCATCCTATCTGTGGCTATTGGACTTTGCTATAGTCCCACTAGTGCAAAGACATTTGCAGAGCACATCTGCCTGCATTGCACACTCCAAGTTTTTAAACTAAGCAATTTTACTAGCAAACACTCAGTGTACCTAGTGGCATCCTATACGTGGCTATTGGACTTTGCTATAGTCCCACTAGTGCAAAGACATTAGCAGAGCACATCTGCCTGCATTGCACACTCCAAGTTTTTTAAACTCAGCCATTATACTAGCAAACACTCAGTGTACCTAGTGGCATCCTATACGTGGCTATTGGACTTTGCTATAGTCCCACTAGGGCCAAGACATTTGCAGAGCGCATCTGCCTGCGTTGCACACTCCAACAAATTATAACGAAGCCATTATACTAGCAAACACTCAGTGTACCTAGTGGCATCCTATACGTGGCTATTGGACTTTGCTATAGTCCCACTAGTGCCAAGACATTTGCAGCACGTCTGCCTGCGTTGCACACTCCAACGAATTATAACTAAGCCATTATACTACCACACACTCAGTGTACCTAGTGGCATCCTATACGTGGCTATTGGACTTTGCTATAGTCCCACTAGTGCAAAGACATTAGCAGAGCACATCTGCCTGCATTGCACACTCCAAGTTTTTTAAACTCAGCCATTATACTAGCAAACACTCAGTGTACCTAGTGGCATCCTATACGTGGCTATTGGACTTTGCTATAGTCCCACTAGTGCCAAGACATTTGCAGAGCGCATCTGCCTGCGTTGCACACTCCAACTAATTATAACGAAGCCATTATACTAGCAAACACTCAGTGTACCTAGTGGCATCCTATACGTGGCTATTGGACTTTGCTATAGTCCCACTAGTGCCAAGACATTTGCAGAGCGCATCTGCCTGCGTTGCACACTCCAACAAATTATAACGAAGCCATTATACTAGCACACACTCAGTGTACCTAGTGGCATCCTATACGTGGCTATTGGACTTTGCTATAGTCCCACTAGTGCCAAGACATTTGCAGAGCACATCTGCCTGCATTGCACACTCCAAGTTTTTTAAACTCAGCCATTATACTAGCAAACAGTCAGTGTACCTAGTGGCATCCTAAACGTGGCTATTGTACTTTTGTCAATTCACAGTATTGGAACGTTATTTGCAGCACGTCTGCCTGCATTGCACACTCTAACTTTTTTAAACTCAGCCATTATACTAGCAAACACTCACTGTACCTAGTGGCATCCTAAACGTGGCTATTGTACTTTTGTCAATTCACAGTATTAGAACGTTATTTGCAGCACGTCTGCCTGCATTGCACACTCTAACTTTTTTAAACTCAGCCATTATACTAGCAAACACTCACTGTACCTAGTGGCATCCTAAACGTGGCTATTGTACTTTTGTCAATTCACAGTATTGGAACGTTATTTGCAGCACGTCTGCCTGCATTGCACACTCTAACTTTTTTAAACTCAGCCATTATACTAGCAAACACTCACTGTACCTAGTTGTATCCTAAACGTGGCTATTGTACTTTTGTCAATTCACAGTATTGGAACGTTATTTGCAGCACGTCTGCCTGCATTGCACACTCTAACTTTTTTAAACTCAGCCATTATACTAGCAAACACTCACTGTACCTAGTTGTATCCTAAACGTGGCTATTGTACTTTTGTCAATTCACAGTATTGGAACGTTATTTGCAGCACGTCTGCCTGCATTGCACACTCTAACTTTTTTAAACTCAGCCATTATACTACCAAACAGTCAGTGTACCTAGTGGCATCCTAAACGTGGCTATTATACTTTTGTCAATTCACAGTATTGGAACGTTATTTGCAGCACGTCTGCCTGCATTGCACACTCTAACTTTTTTAAACTCAGCCATTATACTACCAAACAGTCAGTGTACCTAGTGGCATCCTAAACGTGGCTATTGTACTTTTGTCAATTCACAGTATTGGAACGTTATTTGCAGCACGTCTGCCTGCATTGCACACTCTAACTTTTTTAAACTCAGCCATTATACTAGCAAACAGTCAGTGTACCTAGTGGCATCCTAAACGTGGCTATTGTACTTTTGTCAATTCACAGTATTGGAACGTTATTTGCAGCACGTCTGCCTGCATTGCACACTCTAACTTTTTTAAACTCAGCCATTATACTAGCAAACACTCACTGTACCTAGTGGCATCCTAAACGTGGCTATTGTACTTTTGTCAATTCACAGTATTGGAACGTTATTTGCAGCACGTCTGCCTGCATTGCACACTCTAACTTTTTTAAACTCAGCCATTATACTAGCAAACACTCACTGTACCTAGTTGTATCCTAAACGTGGCTATTGTACTTTTGTCAATTCACAGTATTGGAACGTTATTTGCAGCACGTCTGCCTGCATTGCACACTCTAACTTTTTTAAACTCAGCCATTATACTACCAAACAGTCAGTGTACCTAGTGGCATCCTAAACGTGGCTATTGTACTTTTGTCAATTCACAGTATTGGAACGTTATTTGCAGCACGTCTGCCTGCATTGCACACTCTAACTTTTTTAAACTCAGCCATTATACTAGCAAACAGTCAGTGTACCTAGTGGCATCCTATACGTGGCTATTGTACTTTTGTCAATTCACAGTATTGGAACGTTATTTGCAGCACGTCTGCCTGCATTGCACACTCTAACTTTTTTAAACTCAGCCATTATACTAGCAAACAGTCAGTGTACCTAGTGGCATCCTAAACGTGGCTATTGTACTTTTGTCAATTCACAGTATTGGAACGTTATTTGCAGCACGTCTGCCTGCATTGCACACTCTAACTTTTTTAAACTCAGCCATTATACTACCAAACAGTCAGTGTACCTAGTGGCATCCTATACGTGGCTATTGGACTTTGCTATAGTCCCACTAGTGCCAAGACATTTGCAGAGCGCATCTGCCTGCGTTGCACACTCCAACTAATTATAACGAAGCCATTATACTAGCAAACACTCACTGTACCTAGTTGTATCCTAAACGTGGCTATTGTACTTTTGTCAATTCACAGTATTGGAACGTTATTTGCAGCACGTCTGCCTGCATTGCACACTCTATCTTTTTTAAACTCATCCATTATACTAGCAAACACACAGTGTACCTAGTGGCATCCTATACGTGGCTATTGGACTTTGCTATAGTCCCACTAGTGCCAAGACATTTGCAGAGCGCATCTGCCTGCGTTGCACACTCCAACAAATTATAACGAAGCCATTATACTAGCACACACTCAGTGTACCTAGTGGCATCCTATACGTGGCTATTGGACTTTGCTATAGTCCCACTAGTGCAAAGACATTTGCATAGCACGTCTGCCTGCATTGCACACTACAACTTTTTTAAACTAAGCAATTTTACTAGCAAACACTCACTGTACCTAGTTGTATCCTAAACGTGGCTATTGTACTTTTGTCAATTCACACTACTGCAAATCTATGTGCAGCACCTCTGCATGACAACCTCGTGCTCTGTTTTTAATAAGCTATAATGATAGCACAAAATACTGCCATTTTGTGGCATCATAGAACTGGCTGTTGTATTCCATTAGTGCCCCACTGGTGACAAGCTATTTCTAGCACCTCTACATCACACCCTCATGCACATTTTGCTACGCTAATGTTATAGCAAACTCATGGAATTCATTGCTGCATTTCATAATTCGGAGGGATAGAAAGTCAGGCTTCCTTTAGCTTTTCCTTCTTTTCATAGACAGCATCTCCAAGACAAATTTCCCCTCCACGTCTAAGTGTGGAGAGGCAGCTAGTGCGCATGCGTGTGCCGATGTACCCCAGCTGCAGCATAATTACAGTGTTTCGCCTAGTGAGTATGCTCAGCCTGACTGTGCCATTCCTGACGCTAAGTTTTCATTTCGGGATACAGCGCATGCTCCCACACTAAGTGTGAAAAGCCTCTTTGCACAGGTGCTTGCATTCCGTGCCGGGTCTAAGTCCTGTTTTGGGCATAGACACCATGCTAAAGCTGATAGTCTTTTTTCAGAGACTGTATTTCATGCTACTGAGCATGCTCAGGCACTTCCTGCATCAGAGACTAGGTCCGGTAATGAACTCTTTGGCCCTGGCCCTGATGTGGGGGTCCCATATAGACCACAGGGCATCAGGTGTCCTCCCAAATGGCTTGCAGAGGCCCACACCTATGACTTGTCACCGCATTATTGATGCTCAGACGATGACTGGTGAGGTGTTTGGGTCATGGCAGCCATGAGGTCATCATTGAAGTTGCGTTTCCAAATAGGACGCTAGTTATGCCACTCATGACGTGTCACTCTACTTTTGTCTCCAGGAGGTGCATTGTGGTTCACCCTGGTTTGGGGCGGACCCAGGTTATAAAAGGGGCTGGAGCCAACCAGGAGGTGCGCAGTCTTCTATTATGCTCCGAAAGAGCACACCTCCATGTGTTGAACCCATTGCGGCTTTAGGCCAGAGGTAGGCAGGGATCGGGTGGTGGATGCAGGCCACCACCACAGTTGGTAACGCAGAACGGTTAAGACCAGCTCCTGTCCTAACAGTCCTGCTTGTGCAGCCCAGTGGCATTAACAGGCCTGCTGCTGCTGATGCGCCTGCTGTCCACAGGTGTGGCCCCTACGCACACGGTCAGCGTACTCAATGGCCCCTGTGTTGTTAACAGGGAGTTCCTGGGCTGGGTGGGCATGTGGACCCTGTGACGCTAACAGGGCTCACAGTCTCCAGATCGAATGGCGTCTAACTCGGTTCAGGCTACTATTAGTTTCATAGCCACACAGCTCTGTATCCTCCACCAAACCTTCAAGTTGCCAACCTCTCCTTTTCCAACTGGGAGCACGGTGGACACTGACTGGTGATGGGGATATATACCTTTCTCTTTCTTTTCTTATTAATTTTCGTTATATAGCGGTCACAGATTATATACCACTTTATCCAAATCTGCCAGTCCCACTGTAACAGATGTTGTTTCTTCAGCAAATGTTACAGTTGCTTAACCACCAAATCCACGGACCAAAACTTTTTTCCCCTTTCCAACACACCTGTTCCCCTTTCCAACAGCATCTGTCCTTTTTCAACTCATTTTGGGATATGACCAAAAGTGCAACTGTGCAGGGACACCGTACTCAACGCCATCTCAGCACAGCAGCCATCCCTCGGTCCCTCCGATGTGGACAAGTAAAAGACCATTTCCTCCTATCCATGACAAAGCGTTGAGATTCACTCTGTGCAGCACTGGTGTTTAGTGGACAAGTAGATCTAAGATTGCGTACCACATTCTGCAGATACTCCTGTATACGTGCGTCTATTTCTATGGCAGGAATTAGTTCGCCAAATTTTGTCTTGTACCGGGGATCTAACAGTGTGGCAACCCAGTATTCAGGATTAGTTCAAATTCATACAATCCGAGGGTCATGTAGGTAGTGCAGCAAGAAGGCGCTCATGTGTCTTGTGCATCCAGGAGGACCAAGTCCTTGGTGTGTTGGTGGCAGAGAGGTGAGAATCGTGCATCCTTCCTCTGCCCTCTACCCACAACCTCGCACAACCGAAATGTGAGCAAGCTCTCACTCATCTGCTGAGTCTTCCATGCCCATCGCCAGTTCGTCCTCCATTTCTTCATGGGCTCCTGCACTTTCATCAACACTTTTTGCTGATACTATGCGCCCTTGTTAATCCCTCTCCCTCACCATGAATGCCGCATAGGTGCCGCTGACCATCTGGACCTCGTAGATCTTGTTATCCCTTCCGCATATGACTCCTCCTGTACTTCCTCCCCTTCCTCTTGTCCCAACACCTGACTCAGAATAATAATTACAGTGTGCTCCATCATGTAGATGACCAGAATTGTCACGCTGAGAATGACATTGCCAGTGCTAAACATCTTCGTCGACATTTCAAAACTGTGTAGCAGGGTGCATAGGTCCTTGATCTGACACCACTCCAGCAGCGTGATCTGCACCACCTCTGGATCAAGTTATCCCAGGCTATATGTCTTACCGTATTTCAGCAGGGCTCTGCGGTGCTGCCACACACGCTGCAACATGTGCAGATTCCAATTCCTGCGTGTCGAAACATCGCATTTACGGCGTTTAACTGCCAGACCCTAAGACTTCCGGAGTGATGAAAGTTGTTGAGCTGCTGTGTGCGCACGATGGAAGTGAGCACATAGCGAGCGTGCCCACTGCACAAGGCCATGTAGGCCGTGATGGTGTTTTAAAAATTGCTGGCGAATTCGGTTCAACACGTGAGCCCTAAAAGGCACGTGTGTCACATTGCCCTGAGGATGGCCCGCAGCCAGGTTTGCATCATTGCCGCACACGGCTGTTAAGTCACCAACGTAGTCCGCTCCGTCAATTTGTACTCCGGTTGCCAGGTGACAACGTGTTCCTTTCATGAATAGTGCTGATGATGTGAGAGTAGTCGATGCCAGCGGCGCAGGTGGACGCAGGTTATGCTCACCCACTGGGCTGCATTACCTTGACAGATGCAGAATCTCTGGCTGAATGTAGCTGGTGGGTATCTCACAGATGAAATACCATCATTCAGCTACAACCAATGGGAAGACACCACACCCTTTTTTTGCCCATCCTGTCTGCAGACCACTGCCAGACATAGCTATGAACCTCTGGTTAATTTTACCCCCAGTTCAGTTTTATGATTTTGTGTGCTTGTTACCTGACTACTTTTCCTGCTTGCTGTTTATGTACCTTGTTGGCCGATACGCATTTCAACTCTGCTTGTTTTCTGATTCTTTCCTGGCCGTCCCATTCTGTTCCTGTTCCTCAATTAATGTTTTGACCCTGCCTGACTACTATTCTCTGTAATAGCGGTGTGACTCACATTTCCCATACATTTCAAAGTAAAGCTTTGACCGCCTGATGGCATTGAGCTCTGCTGCCAGCATAGTAAGGAGGTGTGTGGTAGTCCTTGTGCGCAGTTGCAAGGAAGGGTGGCCTGACCACACAGGGTTTGCGCCAAGGTAGAGGACCCACACGAGGTTGAAGAGGCAGAAGCAGTGTATTAACTTCTACATACAGAACAAGGATTGAAACAACTCGTGGGGACGGCAAGACTTGTACAGCAGACCCTTCTCCATCTCTCACCATAGTTTGCCAGTGCCCAGTCAGTGACATGTAATGACCCTGTCTATGCTTACTGGTCCAAGTATCTGTGTTGAAATGCACCCTGTCGCACACAGATTTTCTCAAGGAAGTGGTGATGTTGTGTGCGACATGCTGGTGTAGCGCGGGCATGCTTTTCTTGGAGAAGCAGTGGTGATTGGGCATGTGGTACTGGGGCACAGCGACAGACATAAGGTCTGTAAAATCCTGTGTGTCCACTACGCGTAAAGGCAGCATTTCGGTAGCCAACAGCTTACAGAGGGATAGAGTCAACCACTTAGCTTTGTCATGGGTCGCAGTAAGTGGCCTTTTATTTGACCACATCTGAGGGAAAGAGATCTGGCTGCTGTCTGTAGACGGTGTTGAGTAGGGTGTCCCTGGAAAAATGCAGGTTTGTGAGAAAAGTGCAGGCGGAGACATGATGTTGCCTTCATCTTGCCTTCAGATCTGTTCATCTTGTATCATTTTTAAAAAACACATCAAGCAAGGGTTACTCCAAGCGGAGTCTACCTTTTTTCCCAACATTGGGCACACAGACACCCCATCAGTGGCAGCACTTGTGCCCTAGTTGCAAACAGGATGTTTTGATTTGCATCAAGCACATTCCAAATCCACAAGCATTTACTCTCCCCAGGATGACACAGGGGTAGTAAATTCCTTCTGGATCCATGACTTGTTCATTTTGATGAACGTCAGTGTGTCCACATTGTCACTGGACAGACGCGTGCGCTTATCTGTCAGCACACACCCAGCAGCACTGAAGAAGACACGTTCAGAGACAACGCTGGCAGCTGCACACGACAAAATCTCCAAGGCGTAACTGGAGAGCTCTGTCAATTTTTCTAGATTTGAAGCCCAAAAGGAGCAAGGCTCCATTTGCAAAGTCATTGCATCGATGTTCATTTCGAGATACTCCTGTATCATCCTCTCCATCCGTTGACTATGTGTCAGACTTGTTGTCTCTGGTGGCCTTGCAAAGGAGGGTCTAAAAAAATTATGAAAATATTCCATAAAATTGCTGTTACCAGCACCAGATACGGTCCTACTGGTACGGGTAGACTGTTGAAGATGACGATGCCGTCCCATGTTTGTCAAGTTACAACTGGGAGAATCACTCCCTTCACCTGCACGGTTGTTTGGTGTAAAAGCCGAGCTAAGATCGAGTAACAGCTTATGCTGATACTCCAGCATACGTGCGTCCCTTTCTATGGGTGGAATTATGTCACAAAATTTGGACTTGTCCCGGGGATCTAATAGTGTGGCAAGCCAGTAGTCATCATCACTTCTAATTTTGACAATCCGAGGGTCATGTTGGAGGTAGTGCAACAAGAAGGCACTCATGTGTCTTGCGCAGCCATGCGGACCAAGTCCACGCTGTGTTTGTGGCATAGAGGTGCTAACCGTTCTTTCTTCCTCTGACATCTCCCCCCAACCTCTTTCAACTGAATTTTGACCAAGGTCTCCCTCATCCGCTGAGTCTTCCATGTCCATGGACAGTTCGTCCTCCATATCTTCATGTCCTCCTGCACCTTCCTCAACATCTCGCCTGCTACCATGCGCCCTTGTTGATCCCTGTCCCCCATGGTCCCATGCCTGCCGCGTTGGTGATGATGAACGTCTGGACCTTGGTGATGTTGTTGTGTCTTGCGCATATGAATCCTCCTGTAGTTCCTCCCCTTCCTGTTGTCCCACCCCCTGACTCCGAATAGTGTTTAGCGTGTGCTCCAGCATGTAAATGACTGTAATCGTCATGCTGATAATGGCATTGTCAGCGCTAAACATATTCGTCGCCATGTCGAAACTGTGCAGAACGGTGCATAGGTCCTTGATCTGAGATCACTCCATCAGGGTGATCTGCCCCACTTCTGCATCTCGTTGGCCCATCATGACGTATTGCACCAGGGCTCGCCGGTGCTGCCACAGTCGCTGTAACATGTGGAGAGTTGAATTCCAGCGTGTCGCCACATCGCATTTCAGGCGATGAACCGGCAGGCCGAAAGACTTCTGGAGCGATGCAAGTCGCTCAGCTGCGGCGGTTGAACGGCGGAAGTGAGCACTGCAGACAGTTTACGTGCCCTGGTCAGAAGGCCATCTAGGCCGGGATAGTGTGTTAAAAATTGCTGGACAACAAGGTTCAACACGTGAGCCATACAAGGCACGTGTGTCACCTTGCCCAGGCGAAGGGCCGCACCCAGGTTTGCAGCATTGTCGCACACGGCCTTACCAGGCTGCAGGTTGAGTGGAGACAACCATTTATTAAACTCGGACCGCAGAGCTGACCACAACTCCTCAGCTGTGTGACTCTTATTCCCAAGACATGTCAAGCTAAAGACCGCCTGATGCCGTTGCGCTCTGCTGCCAGCATAGTAATGAGGGGTGCGTGATTCCTTCTGCGCAGTGAGAACGCTGGTGGCCTGACCAGGCAGGCTTGGGGCGGAGGTGGAGGACCCAGATGAGGTGGAGGATGCAGAAGCAGTGGCGGAACTTGGACAGACAGAGGATTGACACACAAGTCGTGGGGACGGCAAGACTTGTGCAGCAGACCCTTCACCATCTATCAACATAGTTACCGAGTGCCCAGTCAGCGACATGTAACGTCCCTGTCCATGCTTACTGGTCCAAGTATCGGTGGTGAAATGCACCCGTTCACACACAGAGTTTCTCAAGGAAGCGGTGATGTTGTGTGCGACATGCTGGTGTAGCGCGGGCACACCTTTCTTAGAGAAGTAGTGGCGACTAGGCATCTGGTACTGGGGCACAGCGACAGACATAAGGTCTCTAAAATCCTGTGTGTCCACTAGGCGGAAAGGCAGCATTTCGGTAGCCAACAGCTTACAGAGGGATAGAGTCAACCTCTTAGCTTTGTCATGGGTCGGAGGAAGTGGCCTTTTATTTGACCACATCTGAGGGACAGAGATCTGGCTGCTGTGTGTAGACGGTGTTGAGTAGGGTGTCCCTGGAAAAATGCAGGTTTGTGAGGAAAGTGCAGGCGGAGACATGATGTTGCCTTCATCCAACGTAGGTGCTATCGATGTCTGAGAGAGCTGTACACACTCACTTGTTTCCCCTTCCAAACCAACTGACGACCTACCAAGCAAACTGCCTGTTGCGGTTACAGTGGTGGAAGTTTTGCGTGGAAAAACAGGTGTGACAGCTGTCCCCACAGTCCTAGAAGATGAAGAGCGCGCGGATGCACTGGAAGGGGCGGGCGGTGGATGGTTCGCTCCGCTAGGCCGCATTGCAGCACAGTGAGCTTCCCACCGGGACCTATGATATTTATTCATGTGACGATTCATGGAAGAAGTTGTCAAACTGCTGAGGTTTTGACCTCTACTAAGAGAATCATGACAAATTTTACATATCACATGATTTGGGCGATCTTTTTCTATGTCAAAAAAGGAACAGGCTAGGCAAGGCTTAGAGGCCATGCGACCTGTTGATGCACCCCGAATAATGCTCATAGGCAGAGTGGTGGCTGAGGATGCAGTTGTAGACGTGCTACCAGTGCTCCGACTCTGTCCAGGAAGGCGCAAGGTAATTTCGTCGTCGGTTGCATCCTCCTCCACCGCCTCTGTTGACCTCCTCGAGTGCCTGACTGGGGGTTGACAGTAGGTGGGATCTAGAACTTCATCATCAATTGTTGTGTTTGCACTACCCTCCCCCTCAGACCGAGCCTCTTCTTGCCCTGACCGAATATTTAAGTTGTCATCCCAATCGGGTATCTGCGTCTCATCTTCATCAGTATGTTCCTCATTGCCTATAACCACAGTTGTTGGAAAGGCAGCATTTTGGTAGCCAACAGTTTGCATTTTATGAAAGTCAACCTCCAAGCCATGTCATGCCCTTCTAAAAGCATGTATAACACAGCGAGGGGACTCCAACCACAGTCTCCCTCGTTGCCACTCACTGGGCCACACACACCCCACTTGACTGGCATCGGTTGAGCTCCCTTTTGAAAAAGAAAAAGATGCTTTGCATGAAGCACTCTCAAAAATACGCGTGCCTTTCCCGTCCCCTGGCTGACCCAGGGGAAGAAAAGTCCTCTGAGAGCCATGACTTGTTCATCTTGGTTCTTTTAGAGACACAGCGAGGGGACTCCAACCACAGTCTCCCTCGTTGCCACTCACTGGGCCACACACACCCCACTTGACTGGCATCGGTTGAGCTCCCTTTTGAAAAAGAAAAAGATGCTTTGCATGAAGCACTCTCAAAAATACGCGTGCCTTTCCCGTCCCCTGGCTGACCCAGGGGAAGAAAAGTCCTCTGAGAGCCATGACTTGTTCATCTTGGTTCTTTTAGAGACACAGCGAGGGGACTCCAACCACAGTCTCCCTCGTTGCCACTCACTGGGCCACACACACCCCACTTGACTGGCATCGGTTGAGCTCCCTTTTGAAAAAGAAAAAGATGCTTTGCATGAAGCACTCTCAAAAATACGCGTGCCTTTCCCGTCCCCTGGCTGACCCAGGGGAAGAAAAGTCCTCTGAGAGCCATGACTTGTTCATCTTGGTTCTTTTAGAGACACAGCGAGGGGACTCCAACCACAGTTTACCTCGTTGCCACTCACTGGGCCACACACACCCCACTTGACTGGCATCGGTTGAGCTCCCTTTTGAAAAAGAAAAAGATGCTTTGCATGAAGCACTCTCAAAAATACGCGTGCCTTTCCCGTCCCCTGGCTGACCCAGGGGAAGAAAAGTCCTCTGAGAGCCATGACTTGTTCATCTTGGTTCTTTTAGAGACACAGCGAGGGGACTCCAACCACAGTCTCCCTCGTTTCCACTCACTGGGCCACACACACCCCACTTGACTGGCATCGGTTGAGCTCCCTTTTGAAAAAGAAAAAGATGCTTTGCATGAAGCACTCTCAAAAATACGCGTGCCTTTCCCGTCCCCTGGCTGACCCAGGGGAAGAAAAGTCCTCTGAGAGCCATGACTTGTTCATCTTGGTTCTTTTAGAGACACAGCGAGGGGACCCCAACCACAGTCTCCCTCGTTTCCACTCACTGGGCCACACACACCCCACTTGACTGGCATCGGTTGAGCTCCCTTTTGAAAAAGAAAAAGATGCTTTGCATGAAGCACTCTCAAAAATACGCGTGCCTTTCCCGTCCCCTGGCTGACCCAGGGGAAGAAAAGTCCTCTGAGAGCCATGACTTGTTCATCTTGGTTCTTTTAGAGACACAGCGAGGGGACTCCAACCACAGTCTCCCTCGTTGCCACTCACTGGGCCACACACACCCCACTTGACTGGCATCGGTTGAGCTCCCTTTTGAAAAAGAAAAAGATGCTTTGCATGAAGCACTCTCAAAAATACGCGTGCCTTTCCCGTCCCCTGGCTGACCCAGGGGAAGAAAAGTCCTCTGAGAGCCATGACTTGTTCATCTTGGTTCTTTTAGAGACACAGCGAGGGGACTCCAACCACAGTCTCCCTCGTTGCCACTCACTGGGCCACACACACCCCACTTGACTGGCATCGGTTGAGCTCCCTTTTGAAAAAGAAAAAGATGCTTTGCATGAAGCACTCTCAAAAATACTCGTGCCTTTCCCGTCCCCTGGCTGACCCAGGGGAAGAAAAGTCCTCTGAGAGCCATGACTTGTTCATCTTGGTTCTTTTAGAGACACAGCGAGGGGACTCCAACCACAGTCTCCCTCGTTGCCACTCACTGGGCCACACACACCCCACTTGACTGGCATCGGTTGAGCTCCCTTTTGAAAAAGAAAAAGATGCTTTGCATGAAGCACTCTCAAAAATACGCGTGCCTTTCCCGTCCCCTGGCTGACCCAGGGGAAGAAAAGTCCTCTGAGAGCCATGACTTGTTCATCTTGGTTCTTTTAGAGACACAGCGAGGGGACTCCAACCACAGTCTCCCTCGTTGCCACTCACTGGGCCACACACACCCCACTTGACTGGCATCGGTTGAGCTCCCTTTTGAAAAAGAAAAAGATGCTTTGCATGAAGCACTCTCAAAAATACGCGTGCCTTTCCCGTCCCCTGGCTGACCCAGGGGAAGAAAAGTCCTCTGAGAGCCATGACTTGTTCATCTTGGTTCTTTTAGAGACACAGCGAGGGGACTCCAACCACAGTCTCCCTCGTTGCCACTCACTGGGCCACACACACCCCACTTGACTGGCATCGGTTGAGCTCCCTTTTGAAAAAGAAAAAGATGCTTTGCATGAAGCACTCTCAAAAATACGCGTGCCTTTCCCGTCCCCTGGCTGACCCAGGGGAAGAAAAGTCCTCTGAGAGCCATGACTTGTTCATCTTGGTTCTTTTAGAGACACAGCGAGGGGACTCCAACCACAGTCTCCCTCGTTGCCACTCACTGGGCCACACACACCCCACTTGACTGGCATCGGTTGAGCTCCCTTTTGAAAAAGAAAAAGATGCTTTGCATGAAGCACTCTCAAAAATACGCGTGCCTTTCCCGTCCCCTGGCTGACCCAGGGGAAGAAAAGTCCTCTGAGAGCCATGACTTGTTCATCTTGGTTCTTTTAGAGACACAGCGAGGGGACTTCAACCACAGTCTCCCTCGTTGCCACTCACTGGGCCACACACACCCCACTTGACTGGCATCGGTTGAGCTCCCTTTTGAAAAAGAAAAAGATGCTTTGCATGAAGCACTCTCAAAAATACGCGTGCCTTTCCCGTCCCCTGGCTGACCCAGGGGAAGAAAAGTCCTCTGAGAGCCATGACTTGTTCATCTTGGTTCTTTTAGAGACACAGCGAGGGGACTCCAACCACAGTCTCCCTCGTTTCCACTCACTGGGCCACACACACCCCACTTGACTGGCATCGGTTGAGCTCCCTTTTGAAAAAGAAAAAGATGCTTTGCATGAAGCACTCTCAAAAATACGCGTGCCTTTCCCGTCCCCTGGCTGACCCAGGGGAAGAAAAGTCCTCTGAGAGCCATGACTTGTTCATCTTGGTTCTTTTAGAGACACAGCGAGGGGACTCCAACCACAGTCTCCCTCGTTTCCACTCACTGGGCCACACACACCCCACTTGACTGGCATCGGTTGAGCTCCCTTTTGAAAAAGAAAAAGATGCTTTGCATGAAGCACTCTCAAAAATACGCGTGCCTTTCCCGTCCCCTGGCTGACCCAGGGGAAGAAAAGTCCTCTGAGAGCCATGACTTGTTCATCTTGGTTCTTTTAGAGACACAGCGAGGGGACTCCAACCACAGTCTCCCTCGTTTCCACTCACTGGGCCACACACACCCCACTTGACTGGCATCGGTTGAGCTCCCTTTTGAAAAAGAAAAAGATGCTTTGCATGAAGCACTCTCAAAAATACGCGTGCCTTTCCCGTCCCCTGGCTGACCCAGGGGAAGAAAAGTCCTCTGAGAGCCATGTCCACATTGTCAGTGGACAGACACGTGTGCTTATCTGCCAGCAGACCCACAGCAGCACTGAAGACAGGTTCCGAGAGAACGCTGGCTGCAGGACACGACAAGATCCCCAAGACGTACGTGGCGAGCTCAGGCAATTTATCAAGATTGGAAGCCAAGAATGAGCAGGGCTCAAGTTGCACATTAATGGAATCGATGTTTCCTTGCATATACTCATATATCTGTGTGTCCTCCTCTTTTTCCTTGTCCAGCTGTTTTGTTTTCGCATGAGTATATGTCCTTGTCACTTTCCAATGTGTTTGAGTTGTTTGTCACCTTTAGGACACCTTTGAGGGTGTTTTCTAGGTGTTTTTCTGTGTTTGTGATTGCCTGCCATTGTTTCCTATTGGCTCGAGTTCGGTTCGTCGAACGTTCGACGAACCGAACTCGAACGGGAGGTCCGTTCGGCGAACCAACCTCGAGCCGAACCGCGACCGGTTCGCTCATCTCTAGTCATGATAACACTTGTACCATCTTTTCATTTAGATTCCACCTACAATTATTTACCGATTCCAGTTCTGAAATAGGCTTTCATGATCTACTCACTAGAATTCTCAAGTGCATAAGGTACTGAGACATATACATGTTCACACCATTATAAAGAACAAAGTATAAACATTGAGGTTTTTCTCACACCCATGTTCCTGTGTTCTTTGATATGATATGTGTTCATTTCCTTCACTATATAGGATTGCAAGTTTTCCATTTGTACCTTAATGGCAATGACGCTATACAATTGAACACATATCATCCTGTTATCCATATAGGTGTGTATTTACCTGCTTGACTATTTTTGGTTGTTTGATCCAGAATGTTTCTCCAGATAGGTCATGTGGAAATTTTCTTTCCTCAGTACAAATGTTTTCACTATGGCTTTGGAAAAATTTTTTGTATGTGCATCATGGTCATTTGACCCATTGTACTCTCAAGTAGCAATATATTGTACTGTTATGTTGTACTATGTACTAATTACGTGTTTATATGGTTTTGTAACCCTTTATGATCTTAGATAACTTTATCCTTGATAAAGACCTAAAAACAAGGTCGAAACGTTGGATGAATTATCCTTTTGCACAAATAAAGAATTTTCAGCATTCCAAGAGTTCTTTTCTTACGTTATTGATCACTATAGTGTGCCAGAGCTATTTCTATTGAATTGACTCTTATTTTTTCTGAGCACCTGCTATATACACAGTGACCCAGACATATTCAAGTTTCATTCAGAAGGCAGAGGGAAGCCTTAGCAGCTGAGCCTATATCTTGGCTTGTGAGCATTAGAACAGGCCGGCGATTACAGGGTAACATGAAAAATGTCCAGCTTGCATTATGACTAGAACATGACAATATCCTTTTAAGTACTAACCTATGATGCGTTCCTAAGCAGTTGATGTTATATGTTCTACATTTCATTTTCTGCATACTTTACAAGTAGTAGAATTTGCTTTGATATAGGCAACTGGATTTTCACAATGAAAAGGCAAAGGATAACGCCCGAAAAAGACGCCATACATTATGTCAGTGCCATCACTGACAAACCTGGATTGACCATGAAATACATCAATCCCCTTAAAGGTGAGTTAAAACAAGTTTTAACTAAATTGCCTTAATATTGTCATGCATTAGAATGACTGTCTTAGGTAATGATAAATATTTTCTACAGGAAGAGGAGTGTTTGCTGAAACTGAAATCGAAAAAGGGAGTTTTGTTGCAGAATATCGAGGCGAGCTCACGTATGCACTTACGATGGTAGACAACTACTCGAGATTTATGGTTGTGGTACAAGTCAAAGATCTAATGGCCCATACTGCAGCGAAGGTCTTCCAAGCACACTTATGCAGACCTCATGGCTACTCAGAGAGAGTCCTCACAGATCAAGGCACAGCCTTTGAAGCGGAAATCTTCAAGGACTTCTGCAGCTTTTACCGATGCAGGAAGATGCGCACTACACCCTACCATGCTCAAACCAATGGTTATCAACCTGCTCAGGACTTTACCCCATATTCCAGATGTGGCCTTACAAGTGATTTATAGAGGGGTAACAATACGTTGGGATCACCGGATCTAATCTCCCTTTTTATACACCCTAAAATCTTGTTTGCTTTAGAATAAACAATAACATCATAAAGGTATAGCAGTACCGTTTCAAAGTTTCGGTGTCCCAAGCAGCATTCCATCAGCCTCTGGAAGGTTCCTGGCAAATTGCACAGCTCGAAGGGCATGCTTTTGAACTCGCAGAGACCCATCGGGGTGGCAAAGGCGGTCTTCTCCCGGTCTGCCTCAGCAACGGACACTTGCCAATAGCGACTAGTGAGATCAAGGGTAGAAAAATAATTTGCAGTTCTCAATGCAGCTAGCTATTCCTCAATACAGGGGAGTGGTGCTGTCCTTCTTCTTTAACAGGACCAACGGAGCTGCCCAGAGGCTACAACTGTCACGGATAACCCCAGCCTCCTTCATGTTGCTCAACATGTCCTTGGTACACTGGTAATGTGCAGGTAGTTTTGGCTTATATCTCTCTTTGATGGGTGGGTGTGCACTTGTGGGGATGTAGTGTTTGACCCCTTTTATTCTTCAAAAGTCTAGCGGATGTTTGCTGAAGACTTGCTCGTATTCTTGCACTAGCCTGTAGACCCCCTTCTTGTGATGTGAAGGTGTGGAGTCAGTGCCTACGTGTAATTCCTTACACCACTCCTCTGGCTGACTTGGTGAGCTGTCACTGAATGGGTGGGCTGAAGCAATGGTGGATGCTGCTGTTTGGATAGCATGTGTATCTACTGAGAACAGCTTATCAATGGTGGCAAATCGGAGCAGCTTAATCTCTTGCTCTCCGCAGTTCAACACTCTCATGGGCACTCTTCCCTTCCATATTAATGAATAAAACTATGATGTAAATAGCATATAGATACCCCACAAATGCAGATAAAAGTAGGTTATGGGAAAAGGGGGAAGAGAGAAACAGGAAAATAGTGGAATAAAGTATAACTTCCAGGTGGGAGAGGAAATGGCAGCACAGCCAGTGGAGGTGAAGCAAGGGGAGCCTGCAACTAAAGAGTTGAGAGCGTTATCACATGGTGACTGAGCCTGATTGTAACAGGAGCATAGAGGTGCCGATCCTGTCTTACCTGTGTTGGTGTAGAAGTGGGTGTCCTGTGGTGGAGTCAGCTATGTGCAGTGGTGGCCGTGGGTTCTTTTATGTGCGACCGTAGTAATAGCTGCGCCCACTTCCTGTATGGGAGTGGAATGCAGTGAGGGTAATGGAACGCACGCCTGCGCATTTGTGTTTAACGTCGCGCATGTGCAGAACGGAGAAAAGGCTGCGCTCACTTCCTAATGAAAGGGAGTGAGACGCATCTGGGAAGGGAAGGGAAAAGATTAGGGTTTGGGGATGATGAAAGGGCTTTCTACGGGCAAGGATGGCAAAGGGTGGCAGTGACGGAAAGTCAGGCAGCCTGTCCTGTCCTGTCCTGTCCGTCCGTCTTTTTGTATCATGAATTGGAAAGACTGCAAGGGGGAGGGGAGGTGCTTGTGTCCAAAAGGAGGAGTTATTCAGATTCATTGCAGTGGGCGGCGGCTGCAAAAAGCACCATTCTTCTTGTTTTTGCTCTGCAAAACAGCCTTTTCAAGGGTTGGCTTGGGTGACAAAATGTCTTCTGTAGGCGTGGGTTTGTCTCCCTCTCCCTAAGATGTGTCCGGTATAGGCCAGGGTGCCACTCAAGGCCGTAACCAATTCGGGTTATAGCTTCTCGGCCTTTTGGCTAAGATCAAGTGTAGTTTCGGAGGACGCTACCTTGGTCGGTACTGGAAGGTGCCTGGGATTGCACGTCTGCCGGCCTTGAGGAAGTGTGTGCGCCTTCTGGTGACACATAGCCCTCTTGTGCCTGGACGGTTCCCAGGCAACGGGAGGCGATCACCTTTGTTATTTTGAAGTCCTACTGATAAACAGAAAAAAAAAAAAATTAAATCTGTTCTTATCAGTTTAATATCTGATACGTCCCCTCTCTGGGGACCATATATTAAATGGATTTTTAGAACAAGGAGATGGAAAAAATCTTGCTCTGTCCACTCCACGCATTGACCTGGTATTGCAGTACCTCCAGGACCGGTGCACCCCTTCTTAACCCAGTTTCCAAAAGCAGAACTCAATTCACCTGATTCAAATGAGCCCCATTAGTGAATTGAAAGAAAGCAAAAACTTTATATGCACCTCAATTTGGCCAATTCACTTTTCACACTTTCACCCTTTTTTTTATCTTTCACACCTTTTACTTGCTTTATTGATGCAAAAAGCTGTGCCAAATAGCAAACTCATCTCCACTCAACTTGACCAACTCTGCTATGTCCCGTGCAGTATCTTATTCTCAGTCTTATCTAGATCATTTGCAATTGAATAGAATAGATCCCTTTTGGCTGCTTATGACTGTGTAAAATATGTAGTTTTACTGGGCTGGGATGAGAGAATCCATTGAAGCATGGTGTAGGGATTGTGGTTCCTGTGTGCTAAGAAGAGAGGCTGGCACCAGCCAGAAAGCCCCATTGCAGCCAATAATCACTTAATAACTTTTTCAACTTGTCATCATATGGGAGGCCTTCCATTCCTTGTAGTAGTCTAGTTGCCCACCTTTGAACTGACTCTAACTTCTGAATGTCCTTATTAAAATGTGGAGCCCAAAACTGGTTCCCATATTCCAGATGTAGCCTTACAAGTGATTTATAGAGGTGTAACAATACGTTGGGATCACGGGATCTAATCTCCCTTTTTATACACCCTAAAATCTTGTCCCAAGCAGCATTCCATCAGCCTCTGGAAGGTTCCTGGCGCATTGCACAGCTCGAAGGGCATGCTTTTGAACTCGCAGAGACCCATAGGGGTGGCGAAGGCGGTCTTCTCCCGGTCTGCCTCAGCAACGGACACTTGCCAATAGTGACTAGTGAGATCAAGGGTAGAAAAATAATTTGCAGTTCTCAATGCAGCTAGCGATTCCTCAATACGGGGAGTGGTGCCGTCCTTCTTTTTTAACAGGATCAACAGAGCTGCCCAAAGGCTACAACTGTCACGGATAACCCCAGCCGCCTTCATGTTGCTCAACATGTCCTTGGTACACTGGCAATGTGAAGGTAGATTTGGCTTATAGCTCTCTTTGATGGGTGGGTGTGCACCTGTGGGGATGTGGTGGTGGACCCCTTTTATTCCCCCAAAATCTAGCGGGCTTCCCACCGGTAACCCGCTCCCCAGCTTGGATGGATGCTGAGGGAGCCCCTTTTGCCCGCAGGCTCTGGCCCTGGGAACTGTAGCCTTGGCGGTGACTGTGCTTCCCTCTACGGTGTGAGCTGTTGCCTTCAATCGGGTCTTGACTGCTGGGAAACCCTGGAGGTTCCTGTCGCTAACGGATTTGACCGGTTTTACGGCGACTCCTAGCCTGGTCGGAGTCCGTAGGCCCTGCCGGATGGTGCTGGCTTCTCTTCACTCCCCGATCTGGTACCGGCGGGCCACCGCCCATCCCCGGTCCGTACGGTTCACTCCAATCAGCCTCTCCTGCAGAAGGTCACCACCGTCTGCCAACCTTGCTGAGTGCCCGGGCCACACACACGGACACGGTCAGTCTCCTCTCCTCTTCACTTCTCTAACTCCAAAACTGATCTCTAATCTGACTCCTTTTCCCGCCTCCAGGACTGTGAACTCCTCGGTGGGTGGGATCAACCGCCTGGCCCACCCCCTGGTGTGGACATCAGCCCCTGGAGGAAGGCAACTAGGATTTGTGTTTAGCTTCGGTGTGCCTAGCCGGAGTGTAGAGCGTGTTGGTGTAGTACCTGTGACGACCTGGCTTGTCCAGGGCGCCACATTCCCCTATAGTAAAATGCAGACCGTCCGCGGGCTGCCCGTCCATCACCGGTTTTATTTTCACAACTGAAAAAGAATAAAACGGTAAAACATGTAAAAGCATCATAAACATTTTACAACGGTACAGCTTCCGCTCTTCTCCCACCCAAACAACCTGGCCCTGATGCTGCCCCTAAGAAGCGGGCAGCACCCCTTGACCCCAGTCCAGCACCAAGTTGCCCGAGCGGGTTCTGTCTCTTTCAGGGGGCCCACGTCCAAGGGGACCCCTGAACCCCCGGAGGATCGCCACCGGTTACGGTAGTGGCGGGCCTAGGCCATCCCTTTCCTCCAGGCCCATCCTCCCAAATCAGCCTCTCCGGAGGCGGTAACGGTGTCAAGCCAACAAACATTTTTATTTACATTGCACTAAGTTTGTGGTTGCCCTGCAAGTTCTCGGGCTTGTCCGTAAGCAGTTCCTTACGCAATGGTTGCACAGTCCCTACGGGGACAACAGTTGCCGGCAACGGCCGGTTTAATCACGGTTCAATCAGGTAAACTTCTTTGGTTGATCATCTTTACTTATCATTTAAAACTTTCAAACTGGTACACTCAACACATAAAGCCCCCCCCTTTTAAAGAGTAGTTTCCCTGTACCTAAGTGGGGGTCTACCTAGGTTGGGGCGAGTGGACCTTCGGGATCCGGTGTCAGTGGTGACAGGCAGTGGGGCAGAGGGAACAGTCAGTTCCTCCTCCCTGCTATCATGTGGGGCAGGCGGAGGCGTAGGGGAGCTGGGTACAGGTACATCCCTGGGCACTGGCTCGCGGTTAACCGTTTCCATCATTTCTTCATCCACGGGTTGTGGGAACAGTATCACTGGAAGGATCACCGCACCGTTCTGTGTAGGCCAGTCTGCTGGAAAATCACCCATCATGGTGTGGATTACCTCTTTTTCCTTCTCCACTGGACTGGGAACTGGAGCCTCATCCGCTACTCTCAATGCTGGTGGGCACTTCTTCAGGTGGTCTCGGGAAACCGTGGCCAAAGTCCCCCCCTGGTCACGGCTGATCTGGTAGGCCTTCCCATTCTCCCATCCTGTGGGCTGGACTACATACGGGGTTTTTTCCCATTGATCATCCAGCTTGTGGGCCCTTCTTTTCCGCTTCAGCACTACATCCCCAGGTTGGAAGGAACCGGCAGGCGCCTTCTTGTTGAAGCACTGCTCCTGTTGTCCCCGACTCCGGCACAAGTTCTTTTCAACATACTCCTGGACCTGTCGGTACTGTGTCCTCCGCCGAGTGTCCCATTCAGCTGTCGACAGGAGTGCTTCTGAAGCTTCCAAGCCCATTTCCAGATCCACTGGTAGCCGGCCGGGACGAGCTCTCATCAGGTATGCTGGAGTGCATTTCGTAGAGCTGGAAGGGATGTTGTTGTACATATCGACCAGGTCAGGTAGATTCTCCAGCCACAGGTTCCGCTCTTCCAGTGGTAACGTCTTGAGGAGGCCCAGGACCAAGTGGTTCATCTTTTCACAAATGCCATTGGTTTGGGCGTGGTAAGGCGTGGTCCGGATTTTCTTGCAGCCGTACAACTGGCAGAATTCCTGGAATACCTCTGCTTCAAAGGCCGGACCCTGGTCGGTAAGCACCCTCTCCGGGTACCAATGCGGTCAACAGAAATAAGCCTGGAAAGCCTTAGCAGCGGTGCGGCCGGTTAAGTCCTTAACTGGGACAACCACCAGGAACCTCGAGTAGTGGTCTACGATGGTCAGAGCGTAGGTGTACCCACTTCGGCTGGGGGTGAGCTTTACATGGTCAAGGGCAACCAGCTCCAGCGGTTGGTGTGTAATGATCGGGTGTAGGGGTGCCTTCTGGCTGGCCTCGTCCTTCCTTCTCAATGCGCAAGGGCCACATTCTCGGCACCAGGCCTCCACAGATTCCCGCATTCCACTCCAATAGAACCGCTCTCTTAACAACATCTCTAGCTTCTTCCACCCGAAGTGCACTGCACCATCATGGTATGCTTGCAGGACGGTGGGCACGTTAGCCTGGGGAATCACCAGCTGGCGGATCTTCTCGTGAGTCTTTGGATTAATCAGCTCGCGATACAACTTCCCCTGGTGTAGGTATAGCCGGGTCCATTCTTGCCACAGACGTTGGGCTTCGGCAGGGGCAGCAGGGTCTATCCCAGCAGAACCCTGTTCCACTAGAGTCTTGACCAGGCGGACAGCAGGTGCCTGGTCCTGAGCTTCCTGCCAGTCCTGTCGGGGCAGCGGATCCAGGTTCACCCGTTGTTGGTAGACGTGCACCTTCTCAGTGAATGGCCGGTGAAATGCAGGCAACTCGATCTCTTCGAGGTCATCATCCTCTGGCCCCTCTTCCGACAGGTGGGGCATCCGGGAGAGTGCATTGGCATTGACGTTGGTACGGCCGGCCCGGTACTTGATGGTGAAATCGTAGTTGGCTAACCTGGTCACCCACCGCTGCTCCAACGCGCCCATCTTGGCCGTATCTAGATGGGTCAGCAGGTTATTGTCTGTGTACGCGGTGAACTTGGCTGCTGCCAGGTAATGGCGGAACCGCTCGGTGATAGCCCACACCAGTGCCAAGAGCTCAAGCTTGAAGGAGATGTAGTTCTCAGGGTTCCTCTCAGTCGGTCGGAGTTTTCGGCTAGCATAAGCTATTACCTTTTCCCTTCTGTCTTGGACCTGGGATAGAACAGCCCCCAAGCCCACATTGCTGGCGTCGGTGTAGAGGATGAATGGGCGGCTGTAGTCAGGGTACGCTAGGATTTCCTCTCCGGTCAGGGCTGTTCTCAGCTGGCGGAAGGATTCCTCATGCTTTTCTTCCCACACCAATGGGGCTACTAGGGATCTACCACCCTTGGTCTGTCCTACGAGGAGGTCTTGCATGGGGGCAGCCATCTTTGTGTACCCCTTAATGAAGCGACGGTAATATCCCACCAGGCCCAGAAACTGCCTCACTTCCCTCACTGTGGTCGGTCTCGGCCAGTCTTGGATGGCGGTGATCTTCTCGGGGTTGGGGGCGACACCTTCCGCACCAACCACATGTCCTAGGTACTGCACTCTGGGTTTCAGCAGATGACACTTTGAGGGCTTCAACTTCATCCCATACTTGGCAAGGGACGCGAACACCTCGGCTAGGTGCTCCAGGTGGGCTTCATACGTCTGTGAGTACACAATCACATCATCCAAGTACAGCAAAACGGTCCCATAGGCAGTCTTCTCTCGGTCTTCCGGTGCCACGGCCACCTGCCAGTACCCGCTGGTGAGGTCAAGGGTGGAGAAGTAGTTAGCGGTTCTCAGCGAGGCCAGGGACTCTTTGATGCGGGGCAGAGGGTAAGCATCCTTATGCGTTATCTGGTTAATCTTCCGGTAATCCACACACATCCGCATGGTGCCATCCTTCTTCTTAACCAGCACCAACGGAGCGGCCCAGGGACTACAGCTGTCCCTAATAACCCCTGCCTCCTTCATGTTCCTCAACATGTCTTTGGCGCATTGGTAGTGGGCAGGGGGAATAGGCCTGTATCTCTCTTTAATAGGGGAGTGTGTACCGGTAGGGATGTGGTGTTGAACCCCTTTAATCTGCCCAAAATCTAGAGGGTGCTTGCTAAAAACCCGCTCATACTCCTGTACCACCCGGTATACCCCATTCCTTGTGGTGTATGGGGGTATCATCAGTGCCGACATGTAGCTCTCGATACCACTCGCCTAACTCCCCCAGGGATGAGTGGGAACCGGCAGCAGGCGGTGTGACCGGGGGAACGGCTTCATGGATCGTGTGGGGATCTAGAGTGAGCAATTTGGCAAGGGTAGCGTACCGGGTGGTGCATGAATGCACACATTGTCAGGTTTCCGGGTTTTCCAGTCCTCTTTTGAAAGAGCTTGCCCTCGGTTAACATGGAGTTTTATGTTCTGTTGCCCTACTTCCTGTCCAGCTGCTTAAAAGGCCGCCTCTAAGCCTAGTCCAGTGCCTGAGTATACTGCTTGCTGTGTGCTCCTGCTTTGCTGCTGCTGCTACTTGATTACCTTTGGATCCTCCTGAAAATCTACCGACCGACTCTGGACCACACCCGGTTTCTTCAAACTGTGCCCGGACTCCGTCTGCCGTCTTTGGTCAGCACGTCTGCCCGGTTTCTTCCGGTTCATAACCATTCTGGACTTTCATCCCGTACGGACACTTCTGGACTTTACCGCTTGCCCCTTGTGTCCCGGCTGCGGCGCATTTAGGCCTTCCGGGGTTGATTGCCGGACAGTCCCTGTATAGGGGTTCGCTCTGGTGGTCTCCCTGGGGGAGTCTGGTGCGTGGCCCCGGGAATCCCCTTCGCTCCGTTTCAGAAAGGTATTTTCATGTGTTTGTTATACTGTGTATTTCCGTTGTGTATCTACCATGGTTACATATCATAAACATCTTGTACCACAAACTCGTCTCTGGCTGTCATTGCCCTAACGCTATCGAAATCCTCAAAACATACAATAGTATTACATTATACTCAGGCCACAAGAGGATTTCACTGGGGCAATGACTGAGACACGAGGAGTAGATCAGCTCTTTTCTATGATTAACTCCTTGCAGCAGGAGATGGAGGTGGTGCAGACTAAACTTAGAGATATGGAGGCACAGCTGGGCCATGATCACCAGGTACTGGGTCCGGCTATACAGGACTTGCAAGTCAGAGTGGAGGCTCAGGAAGCCGGCCCCACTACGTCCGTATCAGCTGCCGGTATGCCTAGGTTACCCCCATTCCGTTTCAATGGTGACCGTAGTCAGTTTCGTGGATTTGTGAACCAATGTATACTGTTTTTTGATGTACATGCTGATTATTACCGTTCTGACCGGTCCAAAGTGTTATGTATAATTATGTTATTAACCTCACAAGCACTGGCTTGGGCTAATCCTATGATAGAGAACCGGGACATCCGTTTAAATCACCTAGATGATTTTCTGACCGCAATGGCGCAGATGTTCATAGTATCATAGTATCATAGTATCATAGTTTTTAAGGTTGAAGGGAGACTCTAAGTCCATCTAGTTCAACCTGTAGGCTAACATGTTGATCCAGAGGAAGGCAAAAAAACCCCAATGTGGCAAACAAGTTCCAATGGGGAAAAAATTTCCTTCCTGACTCCACATCCGGCAATCAGACTAGTTCCCTGGATCAATACCCTGTCATAAAATCTAATATACATAACTGGTAATATTACATTTTTCAAGAAAGGCGTCCAGGCTCTGCTTAAATGTTAGTAGTGAATCACTCATTACAACATCATGTGGCAGAGAGTTCCATAGTCTCACTGCTCGTACAGTAAAGAATCCTCGTCTGTGATTATGATTAAACCTTCTTTCCTCAAGACGTAGTGGATGCCCCCGTGTTCCAGTCGCAGGCCTTGGTGTAAAAAGATCTTTGGAAAGGTCTCTGTACTGTCCCCTCATATATTTATACATTGTGATTAGATCCCCCCTAAGCCTTCGTTTTTCCAAACTAAATAACCCCAAGTTTAATAACCTGTCTTGGTATTGCAGCCCACCCATTCCTCTAATAATCTTGGTGGCTCTTCTCTGCACCCTCTCCAGTTCAGCTATGTCCTTCTTATATATCGGTGACCAGAATTGTACACAGTATTCTACGTGCGGTCGCACTAGTGACTTGTACAGAGGTAGAACTATATTTTTTTCATGAACACTTATACCTCTTTTAATACATCCCATTATTTTATTAGCCCTGGCAGCAGCTGCCTGACACTGTCCACTAAAGTGAAGTTTACCATCCACCAATACACCCAAGTCTTTTTCTGTGTCTGTTTTACCCAGTGTTCTACGATTAAGTACATAATCATAAATGTTATTTCCTCTACCCAAGTGCATGACCTTACATTTATCTACATTAAACTTCAATTGCCACTTCTCAGCCCAATCCTCCAATTTACATAAATCTCCCTGTAATATAAAATTATCCTCCTCTGTATTGATTACCCTGCAGAGTTTAGTATCATCTGCAAATATTGAAATTCTACTCCGCATGCCCCCAACAAGGTCATTTATAAATATGTTGAAAAGAAGTGGGCCCAATACTGACCCCTGTGGTACCCCACTATGAACTGAGACCCAGTCCGAGTACGTACCATTAATAACCACCCTTTGTTTCCTATCACTTAGCCAGTTTTTAACCCAGTTACACATATTTTCCCCTATCCCCATTATTCTCATTTTATGTACCAACCTTTTGTGTGGCACCGTATCAAAAGCTTTTGAAAAGTCCATATACACAACATCCACTGCATTTCCCTGGTCCAGACTTGAACTTACCTCTTCATAGAAGCTGATCAAATTAGTTTGACAGGATCGATCCCTCATAAACCCATGTTGATACTCTGTCATAAGGTTATTTTTCTTGAGATACTCCAATATAGCATCTCTCAAGAAACCCTCAAGGATTTTACCAACCGTAGAGGTTAAACTTACTGGCCTATAATTTCCCGGCTCAGTTTTTGTCCCCTTTTTGAATATTGGCACCACATTTGCTATGCGCCAGTCCTGCGGTACCGACCCTGTTATTAAGGAATCTGAGAAGATTAAAAATAATGGTCTATCTATCACAGAACTCAATTCCTGTAGTACTCTGGGGTGTATGCCATCCGGGCCCGGAGATTTGTCAACCTTAGTGATTTCGAGGCGGCGGCGTACTTCCTGCTGGGTTAAGCAGGTAATATTCAAGTGTGAATTTATGGTATCACTGGTCATGTCATCTGCCATGGCATTTTCTTGTATAAAAACCGTAGAAAAAAAGTCATTCAGCAGGTTGGCTTTACCCTCATCCCCTTCCACCATTTCACCAAGACTATTTTTAAGGGGGCCAACACTATCGCTTTTCAGTTTTTTACTGTTTATGTAGTTAAAGAATATTTTAGGATTATTTTTACTTTCTCTCGCAATGAGTCTCTCTGTCTCAAACTTAGCTAACTTAATTTGCTTTTTACATATTTTATTTAATTTTCTATAATTATATAATGCCTCATCACTACCTACCCTCTTTAATTCTTTTAAGGCTTTCTGTTTTTCTTTTATTGCTTCCCTTACAGCTCTATTTAGCCATAGGGGTTTCCTCCTATTTCTAGCATGTTTGTTCCCATAGGGTATATTTTCTGCACAAGCCCTATTCAGGATGCTCATAAAAGTCTCCCATTTGCTTTGTGTACTTTTATTACTTAGTACATCATCCCAGTTTATTGCACTAAGATCATCTCTCAACCGTTTAAAATTTGCTTTCCTGAAGTTTAGTGTCCTTGTAGCCCCTCTACTAGACATCTTACTAAAGAATACATGAAAACTTATTATTTTGTGATCACTATTCCCCAAGTAACCCCCAACTTGTATATTTGATATGCGGTCTGGCCTATTGGTTAGTACAAGGTCTAGTAGTGCTCCCCCTCTTGTGGGGTCCTGTACCATTTGTGAAAGGTAATTATCTTTCATTGTTATCAAAAATCTATTTCCTTTGCTGGAACTGCAAGTTTCTGTTCCCCAATTTATATCAGGATAGTTAAAGTCCCCCATAATAATTACCTCTCCGAGACTCGCTGCTTTATCAATTTGCTTTATGAGGAGATTCTCTACCTCTTCCATAATATTCGGCGTCTTATAACACACCCCTATCAGTATTTTATTATTCATTCTCCCCCCCCTTATCTCCACCCATAGGGACTCTACATTCTCAGTACCCTCACATATGTTGTCACGCAGGATGGGTTTTAAGGATGATTTTACATATAGACACACACCTCCCCCTCGCTTATTTGTACGGTCATTCCTGAATAGGCTATAACCCTGTAAATTAACAGCCCAGTCATAGCTCTCATCCAGCCATGTCTCTGATATCCCCACTATATCATAATTTTCTTCCAACAATATTAATTCTAATTCCTCCACCTTATTTGTGAGGCTTCGGGCATTAGTGTACATGCACGTTACGTATGACTCTGTACCTGTATTCCTGCTTACTGTATTAACTGTCCTAACCCTTCCCCCCGTACCACCCCCAATTTCATTACTTGTGCCCTGGTCACTATCTGCACTACATTCCCCTTCTATAAAGTGAATACCCTCGCCCCCCATTCCTAGTTTAAACACTCCTCCAACCTTCTAGCCATTTTCTGCCCCAGCAGAGCTGCACCTTCCCCATTAAGATGCAGCCCATCCCTAGCATAGAATCTGTAGCCAACTGAAAAGTCGGCCCAATTCTCCAGGAACCCAAAACCCTCTTTCCTACACCAATTCCTGAGCCACCTGTTAACCTCCCTGATCTCCCTTTGCCTCTCTAGTGTGGCTCGTGGCACAGGTAGTATTTCCGAAAATACCACCTTTGAGGTCCATGCTTTAAGCTTACAACCTAATTCCCTGAAATCATCTTTAAGGACCTTCCACCTACCTCTAACTTTGTCATTTGTGCCAATGTGTACAATGACCGCTGGGTCCTCCCCAGCCCCTCCCAGTAATCTGTCAACCCGATCAGCGATGTGCCGAACTCGAGCGCCAGGAAGACAACACACTGTTCGGCGATCCCTGTCTTTGTGACAGATTGCCCTATCTGTCCCCCTAATAATTGAGTCCCCCACTACCAGTACCTGTCTTGCCTGCCCTGCACTCCTATTCCCCCCCTTACTGGAGCAGACACTCCTCTGGCGTTCAGAGGTCATGCCTTGCTGCAGCAATGCTACCCCTGTAATGACATCCCCCTCATCTGCCAAGTTTGCAAACCTATTGGGGTGTGTCAGTTCAGGACTAGCCTTCCTAGCACTTTTCCCTTTACCCCCCTTTCTAACTGTCACCCAGCTACCTACCTCACCGTCCTGCCGCTCCCTACTACGATCCTCCCCCACATCTGACCCAGCAAGCTGCTGCTCAGTGAGCAGCAAACTCCTTTCCATATTGCTAATGCATCTCAGAGTTGCCAGCTGCTCATTTAGATCCAGTATCTGGGCTTCCAAATGTGCAACTTGCTCACATCTCGAACAACAGTATGCACCCTCGAACGGCTTTTCAAGGACTGCATACATGAGACAAGATGTACACTGGATCGCATTAGCAATAGTGGAGCACATTTTCTAATGGGGATAGCACTAAACAAATGTTAAGTAATTAAACAACTAAATACAAACAATTCTACTCACACTTACTTTTGCTCACACTTTGCTCACTCACGCTCACAATGAAGAAGACAGGCTAAAACTCCTAGCGGCGCGCGGTTTTCAGAAGTCTTCCTTCCGGCTGTAACGGCCAAAACCCGGTTCTCCTTGAGCTCGCGGTGACTCTTCACTTATCCCAGAAGGCACTGGGAATATGCAAATTATCCTCGCAAGACTCCTTCCCTGGCTTTCAGAAGTCTTCCTTCCGGCTGTAACGGCCAAAACCCGGTTCTCCTTGAGCTCGCGGTGACTCTTCACTTATCCCAGAAGGCACTGGGAATATGCAAATTATCCTCGCAAGACTCC
The DNA here is from genome assembly GCF_048569485.1 of Anomaloglossus baeobatrachus. Lineage (NCBI taxonomy): Eukaryota > Metazoa > Chordata > Amphibia > Anura > Aromobatidae > Anomaloglossus > Anomaloglossus baeobatrachus. Next base: position 344,474 of record NW_027441928.1, on the reverse strand, counting down.
TTCCCTGGCTTTCAGAAGTCTTCCTTCCGGCTGTAACGGCCAAAACCCGGTTCTCCTTGAGCTCGCGGTGACTCTTCACTTATCCCAGAAGGCACTGGGAATATGCAAATTATCCTCGCAAGACTCCTTCCCTGGCTTTCAGAAGTCTTCCTTCCGGCTGTAACGGCCAAAACCCGGTTCTCCTTGAGCTCGCGGTGACTCTTCACTTATCCCAGAAGGCACTGGGAATATGCAAATTATCCTCGCAAGACTCCTTCCCTGGCTTTCAGAAGTCTTCCTTCCGGCTGTAACGGCCAAAACCCGGTTCTCCTTGAGCTCGCGGTGACTCTTCACTTATCCCAGAAGGCACTGGGAATATGCAAATTATCCTCGCAAGACTCCTTCCCTGGCTTTCAGAAGTCTTCCTTCCGGCTGTAACGGCCAAAACCCGGTTCTCCTTGAGCTCGCGGTGACTCTTCACTTATCCCAGAAGGCACTGGGAATATGCAAATTATCCTCGCAAGACTCCTTCCCTGGCTTTCAGAAGTCTTCCTTCCGGCTGTAACGGCCAAAACCCGGTTCTCCTTGAGCTCGCGGTGACTCTTCACTTATCCCAGAAGGCACTGGGAATATGCAAATTATCCTCGCAAGACTCCTTCCCTGGCTGTTTGATGATCCGAATCGCCGTGCTACCGCTGAATCGGCTCTCCTTTCCTTACGTCAGGGAAAGCGTTCTGTAGTTGAATATGCCACTGAGTTCAAGAGGTTAGTGGTAGACACCGACTGGGGAAACAATGCATTATTGTCTGTTTTCAGAAAGGGGTTGTCCGGTACCATCAAGGACGAGTTAGCTCGTTCTGAATCTCCAGGGGATTTTGAACTGTTTCTCCAGCACTGTGTGCGTATTGATACCCGCTTGACGGAACGTAGACAGGAAAAATGGGCAGCTGTAAACCGTGTAAACAACTTTGCATTTCCTTCCAGAGAACCCGCTCTCAGGACGCCACGGGAGGCCGAGGACGTTCCTATGCAAGTGGACTCTCTGCAAAAGCGAGAGACCAATGAACGTCGCGAACACCGGCTCCGTGAGCGTCTGTGTTTCTATTGCGGTCAATCAGACCATTTCTTGATCGACTGCCCGAAACGTCCGAATCGCCCAAATAAGGTATTGGCAGCCATGGCAGAGTGTGACAACACGGACGCAGAGTCCGATATCTCTGAGGCAAGTGGACACTTGGATGCGGTATTTCCCTTGACTGTAATGTCAACCTCACCGAAGGACTCGGAAGGGAAATATACCCATTGCTCGCTCCCCATTCAGATCCGGTGGGAGGGACAGCTAATACCTACCTCTGCAATGATAGATTCTGGGGCAGGGGGAAATTTCATGGACTCCTCTTTTGCCAGGAAACACGGTATCCGGACTCAGCAAAGAGCCTCACCGGTTACCATGGAGACGGTAGACGGATCTCCGTTAATCTCTGGACCAGTTGATCGGGAAACCGTACCGCTAGAGTGCGTCATGAAGCCAGGTCAGCAGGAGACCCTTGTTTTCATGCTAATTTCTTCTCCTCATTTTCCGATTATTTTAGGTATTCCGTGGCTACGGTCTACAAATCCGGTCATCGATTGGGAAACTAAGGAAATATCCTTCCCACCGCAGAGTATTCCGACCATTAGTCCAACTGTTCCGGTTCCAGTAACGCCGAATGCGGAGGGCACTGTACAGGTACCTGTTCTACCCCCGGTGTATAACGACTTTGCGGACATATGCGACAAAAGAAAAGCCGATCGGCTTCCCCCGCATAGACCGTATGATTGCCCCATAGACTTACTCCCAGGGGCGGAGATCCCGTTTGGTCATGTCTACCCGTTGGCGGCACCTGAGCTAGAAGCACTAAAAAACTACATTGATGAAAGTCTGGCGAAGGGATTTATTCGTCCGTCTACCTCACCAGCAGGGGCACCCATCTTTTTTGTGAAAAAGAAAGAGGGGACTCTAAGACCCTGTATTGACTACCGGGAACTGAATAAAATAACCATCCGGAACCGGTATCCGTTACCATTGATTCCTGAGCTATTGGAGAGGGTCCAACAGGCAAAAATATTCACCAAATTGGACCTCCGTGGGGCATACAATCTACTCCGCATACGTCCCGGAGACGAGTGGAAGACCGCGTTCCGATGTCGGTATGGACATTTTGAGTACCTAGTGATGCCTTTTGGACTTTGTAACGCTCCCGCGGCTTTCCAACATCTAGTTAACGATATTTTTAGGGATATCATGGACCAATTCATGGTGATTTATCTGGACGATATCCTAATCTTTTCTGATTCCCTACAGGAACACCAGGAGCACGTCAAGACCGTACTTACCCGGCTGAGGGAAAACCACCTGTACATCAAACTGGAGAAATGCGAATTCCATTGCTCACAGATACAATTCTTAGGTTATGTCATCTCTCCTCAGGGACTGAACATGGAGTCTGGCAAAATACAAGCGATTCTAGACTGGCCGGAACCGGGAAACATCAAAGAGGTACAACGCTTTGTCGGTTTTGCCAACTTTTACCGACGTTTTATCCGTAATTTTTCAGAAATCGTTCGTCCCATCACTCTGTTAACCAAGAAAGGACAGAAGTTTGTGTGGTCCGCCCAGGCCCAGGAAGCCTTCCATCGTCTCAAGGTCTGTTTTACCTCAGCGCCTATATTGGTACATCCGAATCCCGCACTTCCCTTTATCGTGGAAGTCGACGCTTCCGACTACGCATTAGGGGCCATCCTTTCTCAAAGGACTGGGGACAAGAGTCTCTTACATCCGTGTGCTTTCTTTTCCCGCCGGTTGTCCCCTGCAGAAAGGAACTATGACATTGCGGACAAAGAATTGTTAGCGATTATTTCCGCCTTCAAGGAATGGAGACACCACTTACAGGGAGCCGCGCAGCAAGTGATAGTACTCACAGATCATCGTAATCTGGAGTTTCTTAAGTCTGCCAGGTGCCTGTCTCCACGGCAAGCCCGTTGGAGCCTATTCCTTAACCAGTTCAATTTTGTCGTTACATACCGTCCAGGTTCACGTAATGGGAAAGCCGATGCCTTGTCCCGAATCCACGCCGTGGACTCCGTGCCTGGAACCCCGTCTCAGACCGTGTTATCGGATGCCAATTTCGTTGGAGTAATCCAGGACCAGGACTAGTGGAAGGACATCAAGCTGGCCTATGATGGTGACGTATTTCTTGCTGCCCCCCCGAATGATGTAACTCTTGTTCTTCGGAATGGTGTGTGGTTGAGAGAGCGACGCATTTATGTCCCGGAGGCCGTAAGACTTCGGGTTCTCAAGTTGGTCCATGACTCCGTGTTGGCTGGTCATAGGGGGGTACAGAAGACGCAGGAATTTCTGAACCGTTTCTTCTGGTGGCCTACCTGTTTAAAGGACGTAAAGGACTATGTCCACTCATGTGTGGTTTGTGCCCGGTGCAAGGTCCCTCGTGTGGCTCCTACAGGACTCCTCCAACCGTTACCCGTGCCATCTCGCCCTTGGGGGTCTATCTCAATGGATTTTATTGTGGAGTTGCCCGTCTCAGACGGTCACAATACCATTTTAGTGGTGGTGGATCGGTTGACTAAAGCTGCTCACTTTATTCCGTGTGCCGGTCTTCCCTCAGCCGCAGAGACAGTGGATTTGGTTATCCAGAACGTATTCCGATTGCATGGGGTACCAGACGAGATCATCTCTGACCGGGGCGTGCAGTTCACGTCTAGGTTCTGGAAGGGGTTTTGTACGGCACTCCAGATTGATGTCTGTTTGTCTTCTGCATACCATCCTCAGACAAATGGGCAAACCGAACGGACCAATCAAACCCTGGAACAATACCTTCGATGTTATGTCAGCCATCTGCAGGACGATTGGTTGAAGATGCTTCCGTTGGCGGAGTTCTCGTATAACAACACTCAGAGCAGCTCCACTAAGGTAACGCCCTTTTTTGCTAACTTGGGTTACCATCCGACTATTTTGCCTAGGTCACCGGTTGCGGTCTCAGTGCCTGCGGTGGAGGACAGATTGACAGAGCTTCGACAAAATCTGGAGGTTCTAAAGGACAGTGTGGCTACGGCCCAGGAGCGTTACAAGAGGTCGGCAGACACTCACCGGAAACCGGCACCCATGTATAAGGTAGGGGACTCTGTATGGTTGTCCACCAAGAACCTGAGATTGGGTGTCCCTTCGCAGAAGCTGGGACAAAAATTCATCGGTCCATTTAAGATCACCGGGATCGTGAGCCCTGTGGCCTGTCGGCTGCGGTTACCGCACCATCTCAAGGTACACCCGGTCTTTCATGTTTCTCTCCTCAAATCCGTCTCTCCCAATACGTTTCATGGTCGTGTCGTGCCTCCTCCTCCGCCTGTGATGGTCGACGGCGAGGAGCAGTTCGTGGTTGAGGACATTATTGACTCCCGGCTCCATCGTCGTCGGCTTCAGTATCTGGTACGTTGGCAGGGGTACGCCCCCGAGGACGATTCCTGGGAACCGGTGGGTAACATTCGAGCTCCCCGGAAGATCGCTCAGTTTCATCGACGGTACCCGGACAAGCCAGGCCCTGACCCGTCCTGAGGCCGTTTCTGGGGGGGGGAGTAATGTCAGGTTTCCGGGTTTTCCAGTTCTCTTTTTTGCATGAGCTTGCCCTCGGTTAACATGGAGTTTTATGTTCTGTTGCCCTACTTCCTGTCCAGCTGCTTAAAAGGCCGCCTCTAAGCCTAGTCCAGTGCCTGAGTATACGGCTTGCTGTGTGCTCCTGCTTTGCTGCTGCTGCTACTTCTTGATTACCTTTGGATCCTCCTGAAAGTCTACCGACCGACTCTGGACCATACCCGGTTTCTTCAAGCTGTGCCCGGACTCCGTCTGCCGTCTTTGGTCAGCACGTCTGCCCGGTTTCTTCCGGCTCATAACCATTCTGGACTTTCATCCCGTACGGACACTTCTGGACTTTACCACTTGCCCCTTGTGTCCCGGCTGCGGCGCATTTAGGCCTTCCGGGGTTGATTGCCGGACAGTCCCTGTATAGGGGTTCGCTCTGGTGGTCTCCCTGGGGGAGTCCGGTGCGTGGCCCCGGGAATCCCCTTCGCTCCGTTTCAGAAAGGTATTTTCATGTGTTTTGTGTATTTCCGCTGTGTATCTACCGTGGTTACATATTATAAACATCTTGTACCACAAACTCGTCTCTGGTTGTCATTGCCCTAACGCTATCGAAATCCTCAAAACATACAATAGTATTACACACATATTGGTTTTATAATCTTATTGTATTACTTTATATTCTTATTTCACTTGTGCATATCTCCACCATAATCCTGGCTAAGAAATATAGCTTTTTTTGGGGTACACAGGTAGTAAGGTCTTCTTTCTATTTCTTTAGGGGTGATATAGCCTGGTGGAACTCTAGACCTCTAACATTATATATGCACCCTTTTTCTTTATGGTTCTTGGACACCTTATAACATTCTTCCATACATATATATCTTTCTCATAAATTATAAATAATTAGGCATTTTTATATATCTTATTTACATTTTCATAAATAACTTTTTACAAAGCATGGGGGACATTCTCACATACATATAATTTTCATGTACGCATTCTGAAAATTTACGCATAAACCGTACACACTCCTTTTTGTAACAATTTCTATAACTCATTCGCTGAACTCTCATCCCGGATATTCATTCTTACACCGAATTTCCTGTTATAACACAACATTCATGATTTTTATTCAATTTATTTTTATTTTTTAGGTTTATTAGTAGTGATGAGCGAGTACTAAAAAACTCGGGTGCTCGAAGCTCGGGCCGAGCCTCCCAAGATACTCGTGTACTCGGCCCGAGCACCGAGCCCAATGTTATCCTATGGGAGACCCGAGTATTTTTGTGAAATGACCACCGGCAGCATGTAGAAACCCTAAAAATGGCACAAAAGTCTCCGAAGAGTGCTCAAATGACATGGCAACAGCATGGGGAAGACCCCTTGAAGCATTTATCACTCAAAAGTCACAGCTGTGAATAATTTTGTCCGCGTTTTACGCCATTTTTACGGACTCACCAGAAAACCTTCCAAAATGACACCAAAATGATTTTTCATAGCGGAAATGTTAAGGGCACATACCCAATAGTGAGATAGAGCTAATGTATGTTACTTTTTGAGATCAATACATGAAAGATTTTACGTAAAACATTGTGTGGCACTCCGATGTCCCTGAGAAGAGACGTACATAAAGGCCTCTGAGTCTAATGTGCCCATTTTGAGGAACTGAGTCTTTGTAGTATTTTCCTTTGCCAGGGCAGTCCAAAATTGTGAGGTTCACCAATGCCCCTGCATACAGACGTGCATGATGGCCTGTAAACCTGAAGTGCCCATTGTAAGGAAGTGGGTCTATTGTAGTATAGCCCTTAGGCAGGGCAGCCAAAAATTGGGAGGCTCCACGTTGTCCCTGGATAGAGACGTGCATGAGGGCCTCAAAACATTAAGTGTCCAGTGTCAGGAAGTGGGTGTATTATAGTATAGCCCTTAGGCAGGGCAGCCAAAAATTGGGAGGCTCCACGTTGTCCCTGGATAGAGACGTGCATGAGGGCCTGTAAACCTGAAGTGCCCATTGGAAGGAAGTGGGTCTTTTGTAGTATAGCCCTTTGGCAGGGCAGCCAAAAATTGGGAGGCTCCACGTTGTCCCTGCATAGAGACGTGCATGAGGGCCTGTAAACCTGAAGTGCCCATTGGAAGGAAGTGGGTCTTTTGTAGTATAGCCCTTTGGCAGGGCAGCCAAAAATTGGGAGGCTCCACGTTGTCCCTGGATAGAGACGTGCATGAGAGCCTCAAAACATTAAGTGTCCATTGTCAGGAAGTGGGTGTATTATAGTATAGCCCTTTGGCAGGGCAGCCAAAAATTGGGAGGCTCCACGTTGTCCCTGGATAGAGACGTGCATGAGGGCCTCAAAACATTAAGTGTCCATTGTCAGGAAGTGGGTGTATTATAGTATAGCCCTTAGGCAGGGCAATAAAAAAGGAATCTGAACACATTCGCGCAAAAATGAAATGACCACAATTTTCTCCAAAACTATAACAGATGCAAACTGTGGTGGAGATGAGATTTGATAAAGTAAGTGGAAATCCAGTAAAAGTTTCATTTGGCTACTTTGCACTCTCGAGATAATCGTCACCATGTGTCTGTGGTTAGGTGGACTTTGGGTGAAACAGCGTTGTTCAGGGCACGTGTGATGTTTTGTGACACGTGGTTATGCAACGCGGGGACGGCACACCGGGAGAAATAGTGGCGGCTGGGGACCGAGTAACGTGGGACAGCTGCCGCCATCAGGTCGCGGAATGCTTCTGTCTCCACCAGCCTAAAAGGCAACATTTCCAGCGCAAGCAGTCGCGAAATGTTAGCATTTAGAACTGTGGCATGTGGGGTGTTGGCAGTGTATTTGCGCCTGCGTTCAAAGGTTTGCTGAATGGATAACTGAACGCTGCGCTGGGACAAGGACGTGCTTGATGATGGTGTTATTTCTGAGTAGGCAACTGCAGGTGCAGGACCGGAGGAGGCTTGTTCGCAGGCAGCATGGACAGGGGATTGGCTCGCATGCACAACCAGCGAAGACGTAGCAGTGACATTAGCAAGCACTGCTCCTCGACTCTGTTGTACTTCCCACAAAGTCGGGTGCTTGGCTGACATGTGCCTGATCATGCTGGTGGTGGTCAGGCTGCTAGTTTTGGTACCCCTGCTGATGCTGGCACGGCAGGTGTTGCAAATGGCCTTTTTAGAATCATCTGGATCCAACTTAAAAAACTGCCAGACTCGGGAAGACCTAACATTTGTACAGGCACCTTGTGTCGTGTTGTTGTTCCGGGGAACGGTTGCCTGACTTCTGCCTGGAGCCACCACCCTGCTTCTTACTGCCTGTTGGGATGCTACGCCTCCCTCCCCCTGTGCACTGCTGTCCTCGCTCTGCATATCCTCCTGCCAGGTTGGGTCAGTTACTGGATCATCCACCACGTCGTCTTCCTCTTCCGCACCCTGCTCCTCCTCCTGACTTCCTGACAATTGTGTCTCATCATCGTCCACCCCTTGTTGAGACACGTTGCCAACTTCGTGAGAACGTGGCTGCTCAAATATTTGGCCATCTGTACATACGATCTCCTCATGACCCACTTCAACATGAGCTGGCGAGAGGCCAGAATGTGCGAATGGAAACGTGAACAGCTCTTCCGAGTGTCCAAGTGTGGGATCATTAATGTCCGAGGACGTGTACTCAGCCTTGTGGTAGGAAGGAGGATCAGGTTCTGAAATGTGCGGTGCAGTATCACGGCTACTGACACTTGACCGTGTGGAAGACAGAGTGTTTGTGGTGGTGCCAATCTGACTGGAAGCATTATCCGCTATCCAACTAACAACCTGTTGACACTGGTCTTGGTTCAAGAGCGGTGTACTGCTGCGGTCCCCAAGAATTTGGGACAGGACGTGCGAGCGACTAGATGTGGCCCTTTGTTGTGGCAAAATTAGAGCTTGCCCACGACCTCGGCCTCTGCCTGCACCACCATCACGTCCACTTCCTTGTTCCTTGCCAACGCCCTTGCGCATTTTGCAATGCTGTGCTGACGTGTATTCACTAGACTTGGGCGTTATATCAAAGTTTGTGCAAATTGTGCACCTGTACGCTGCCACCGACAGGCACACACGTGCGGTTTTTAAATGCAAGCACAGACGCACTAAGAACCTAACAGGTTTTAGGAGCAAAAATTAATGATGAGAACTCTGACACTATCAGCCACTGCTGACTGACGTGTATTATACACTACACTTGTGCGTTATATAATAGTTTGGTAAAAACGCACACAAGTGCACCTGTACGCTGCCACCGACAGGCACACACGTGCGGTTTTTAAATGCAAGCACGGACGCACTAAGAACCTAACAGGTTTTAGGAGCAAAAATTAATGACGAGAACTCTGACACTATCAGCCACTGCTGACTGACGTGTATTATACACTACACTTGTGCGTTATATAATAGTTTGGTAAAAACGCACACAAGTGCACCTGTACGCTGCCACCGACAGGCACACACGTGCGGTTTTTAAATGCAAGCACGGACGCACTAAGAACCTAACACAGGTTTTAGGAGCAAAAATTAATGACGAGAACTCTGACACTATCAGCCACTGCTGACTGACGTGTATTATACACTACACTTGTGCGTTATATAATAGTTTGGTAAAAACGCACACAAGTGCACCTGTACGCTGCCACCGACAGGCACACACGTGCGGTTTTTAAATGCAAGCACGGATGCACTAAGAACCTAACACAGGTTTTAGGAGCAAAAATTAATGACGAGAACTCTGACACTATCAGCCACTGCTGACTGACGTGTATTATACACTACACTTGTGCGTTATATAATAGTTTGGTAAAAACGCACACAAGTGCACCTGTACGCTGCCACCGACAGGCACACACGTGCGTTTTTTAAATGCAAGCACGGACGCACTAAGAACCTAACACAGGTTTTAGGAGCAAAAATTAATGACGAGAACTCTGACACTATCAGCCACTGCTGACTGACGTGTATTATACACTACACTTGTGCGTTATATAATAGTTTGGTAAAAACGCACACAAGTGCACCTGTACGCTGCCACCGACAGGCACACACGTGCGGTTTTTAAATGCAAGCACGGACGCACTAAGAACCTAACAGGTTTTAGGAGCGACAATTGCTGAGAAGTCTGACACTATCAGGACTGTTTTAGACTGTGTACACCAGCCCCAGATATGATGAAGGCTGGTATACGGTCACCACTAGGAATGGCTATATACCCTGCCTGCCTGCCTGCCTGCCTGTATACTGCTACAATAGTCCTGACAAGGACTCTTTTGGTCACTAGCCTGTATTCCAACCTGGCTATACCCTGCCTGTATACAGCAACAATAGTCCTGAGAAGGACTCTGCTACTGTACTCCGACCTGGCTATACCCTGCCTGCCTGTATACAACTAGAATAGTCCTGAGAAGGACTTTTGGTCACACTGTTTGCAGCCCTGCTACGGAAATAGCTATAAAGGGCCGCAAACCTTTCCCTGAAGCAGCGACCCTCTCCCTGCACTGACTGTCTGGATAGCTGTGAGCAGAGCACAGCGCGCCCGCCGGTATAAAGGCTCGGTCACGCTGTGCAGGCCGGCCAATCACTGCAATTCCACAACTAACAGGGCTGTGGCATTGCAGTGGTCTGCCAGCCAATCCCTGCATGAGGGCTGGCTCTCAAAAGAGCGCCAACATGCAGGGATGAAGACCACGAGTACAGCACGAGTATCGCGAGATTACTCGGTCCCCGTCGAGTAGACCGAGTACAGTGATACTCGTGCGAGTACCGAGTAGTAACAAGCATGCTCGCTCATCACTATTTATTAGTAAAATGGCTTACACTCCCCTTTTTTCCACTTTTTTCTTCACTACTTTTATAAAGAAATTTTTCCTTTCTTTATTCTTAATGCAATTTTATATAGCAACACCACCATTTTTTGCCACGAACATAATTTTTCTTGTCCGTCATCCCGTTCACCCTTACAGGGTTGTGGACAGATGCACTTGTCACTACACTTCTAAGACTCAATACAGGGTCTGGAGCTCAATGCTCCCTTTTTGTTTTTTTTTTCTTCTTTTTTTTCTTTTTTTCATTTTGTCCTTCTTCTTCTTCTTTTTCTGATTTTTGTCTCAAAAAGCTGATGAAATTTGAAACACTATACCCCAGTGATTTTATAAATGTTTCTCAATATATCACTTGAGAACTTTTATGGCCGGTATTGTAACAGTTGACCATCCCGGCAGTATTTGAAATACAGCAGTCAGTCCTCTGACGTAGCTCCATATGTGTATATATAGAGGTTCTTCCTCCTTTGATTGCATACTGTTCTTTTTTTGCCCTGATGAAGGAGACAGTGATCTCTGAAACACATTGACCGGAAAAAAGAATAAAGAGATGAAATAATTAACATCAGTTTCCTTTGGTGACAGCGCGGCACGCACCCGATTTTCCTCCTATACGTTATTGCTCTTCTACTAGGGGCTGCGGCTGTCGCCATTTGTAACGTGCATTTAGGGGTTGTGACTGGCACAACCTTAATAGGTGAGTGCAACTACTATTAATTATTTGTTACCTTACCAGGTAAGACCCTAATTTGTGCGTCTGCTCCAGAGTTATTTCCCTGATTATTAATATCTGACAGGCAGTGATTGATCCTGCATTCTCACCTTCCTCTCTGTTGCACATTCTTATTGTTCCTATATGCTCTCTATTTCCATCAGACTTTTTTTGTCCTTCGGTGGGGCTCTAACATATGTGCACCATTTATTATTTATTTTTATGGATTCCTTTCTTTTTTCATGCTAGCGTTCATTATGCAGTAGTCATTCATGATATATCTTATATTTGTGAATCCATTAGGGCTCTATATGTCTGGTGCATCACATTGGGTCTTTTCAGTGCACAATAGGCACCTTTTTCTGTTATGCTCTGCTGCCACCTTATGGACATCCTATCAGTGATGCCAGAAAAAAATGGACATGTCTCCGTGCAGCAATCACGGACACGCGGGTACGCCGCACGGAGACACGTGCAGTGAAAAATCACTGATGTGTGAGCAGACCCATTCATTATAATGGATCTGCGTATCTCAGTGATTCTGTTATGTTTAAAAAAAAGCACAAACGTACCAGAATCACTGACGTGTGAAACAGGCCTTATAGTGTTTTGATTTATGTATGTATTATACAACTTCTGTGGATCTTGTATGAGTGACTTTTCTTCATTTTATTGGATTGTTTTAAAATATTGAAATAAAGTCACGCTTCCTATGCATCCTTTTGTATTCTGATTGGCTACTATAATACAGTTTTTAGGCACTGAGATCGATACCAGAGGCATGGTCTTCCGCTTACCAGAGGATAAGCTCAAAAGGCTAAGGGACATAATAGAAGGGTTTAGTGCTGTTAAGAAGGTGGCATTAAGATAAATGAAATATATCTTCTCGGTCTTCTCGTTTTCTTGCTGAGTTGTGCCAATGGACAGAGTTTTTTCTAGACATTTGCTATTGGAAACTCAGGGAACCAAAGCTCCTGGATAGAGTTGAGCGCGGTTCGTGGTTCGTGGTTCTCCAGTTCTAGGCTCGAGTGATTTTGGGGCATGTTCTAGATCGAACTAGAACTCGAGCTTTTTGCAAAAGCTCGATAGTTCTAGAAACGTTCGAGAACGGTTCTAGCAGCCAAAAAACAGCAAAATCATAGCTTGGTTTCTGCTGTAATAGTGTAAGTCACTCTGTGAATCAAACTATTATCACATTTCAGTGTATAGTGTGCGTGAACAGCGCCTTCAGATCACTGCTGTTTCTATAATGGCGATCGCCATTTTTTTTTTTTTTTCTTGTCTTCCTTCCCTAAGTGCGCGCGTCTTGTGGGGCGGGCCAGCATGTCAGCCAATCACAGACACACACACAGCTAAGTTGACTTTGAGCCAGAGAAGCAACGGCATGTGTGATAGGATCTGCATGTCACATGTCCCTGCATTATAAAACCGGACATTTTCTTCACGGACGCCATTATCTGCCTTCTGCGTCTTTGGTGTCAGACATCACTGTCGCAGCTCCGTCCTCCTGAGTCCTATAGCCAATACAGCTGTATGCGCTGCATACACAGCGTTAGACAGCATAGGGAGAGCACTTTATAGCAGTCCTTTTAAGGACTCAAACCGGCAGGGTCAGAGAGCCATAGGTGACAGGTCCTGCAAACAGCAACAGCATCTGTGTAGCCAAGGTCAGGGATTTCCTCCCTGCATTTCACCATTAGGAGGGAATAGAAAGGCAGGCTTCCATTCCTCTACCCAGAGCACCACAATCCTGCCACTGTACCCTCCTGTCCTCTGCACACTCCAACTCATTATAACTAAGCCATTATACTAGCAAACACTCAGTGTACCTAGTGGCATCCTATCTGTGGCTATTGGACTTTGCTATAGTCCCACTAGTGCAAAGACATTTGCAGAGCACGTCTGCCTGCATTGCACACTCCAACTTTTTTAAACTAAGCAATTTTACTAGCAAACACTCAGTGTACCTAGTGGCATCCTATACGTGGCTATTGGACTTTGCTATAGTCCCACTAGTGCCAAGACATTTGCAGAGCGCATCTGCCTGCGTTGCACACTCCAACTAATTTTAACTTAGCCATTATACTAGCAAACACTCAGTGTACCTAGTGGCATCCTATACGTGGCTATTGGACTTTGCTATAGTCCCACTAGTGCCAAGACATTTGCAGAGCGCATCTGCCTGCGTTGCACACTCCAACTAATTATAAGTAAGCCATTATACTAGCAAACACTCAGTGTACCTAGTGGCATCCTATCTGTGGCTATTGGACTTTGCTATAGTCCCACTAGTGCAAAGACATTTGCAGAGCACGTCTGCCTGCATTGCACACTCCAACTTTTTTAAACTAAGCAATTTTACTAGCAAACACTCAGTGTACCTAGTGGCATCCTATACGTGGCTATTGGACCTTGCTATAGTCCCACTAGTGCCAAGACATTTGCAGAGCGCATCTGCCTGCGTTGCACACTCCAACTAATTATAAGTAAGCCATTATACTAGCAAACACTCAGTGTACCTAGTGGCATCCTATACGTGGCTATTGGACCTTGCTATAGTCCCACTAGTGCCAAGACATTTGCAGAGCGCATCTGCCTGCGTTGCACACTCCAACTAATTATAAGTAAGCCATTATACTAGCAAACACTCAGTGTACCTAGTGGCATCCTATCTGTGGCTATTGGACTTTGCTATAGTCCCACTAGTGCCAAGACATTTGCAGAGCGCATCTGCCTGCGTTGCACACTCCAACTAATTATAAGTAAGCCATTATACTAGCAAACACTCAGTGTACCTAGTGGCATCCTATACGTGGCTATTGGACTTTGCTATAGTCCCACTAGTGCCAAGACATTTGCAGAGCGCATCTGCCTGCGTTCCACACTCCAACTAATTATAAGTAAGCCATTATACTAGCAAACACTCAGTGTACCTAGTGGCATCCTATACGTGGCTATTGGACTTTGCTATAGTCCCACTAGTGCCAAGACATTTGCAGAGCGCATCTGCCTGCATTGCACACTCCAACTAATTTTAACTTAGCCATTATACTAGCAAACACTCAGTGTACCTAGTGGCATCCTATACGTGGCTATTGGACTTTGCTATAGTCCCACTAGTGCCAAGACATTTGCAGAGCGCATCTGCCTGCGTTGCACACTCCAACTAATTATAAGTAAGCCATTATACTAGCAAACACTCAGTGTACCTAGTGGCATCCTATACGTGGCTATTGGACTTTGCTATAGTCCCACTAGTGCCAAGACATTTGCAGAGCGCATCTGCCTGCGTTGCACACTCCAACTAATTTTAACTTAGCCATTATACTAGCAAACACTCAGTGTACCTAGTGGCATCCTATACGTGGCTATTGGACTTTGCTATAGTCCCACTAGTGCAAAGACATTTGCAGAGCACGTCTGCCTGCATTGCACACTCCAACTTTTTTAAACTAAGCAATTTTACTAGCAAACACTCAGTGTACCTAGTGGCATCCTATACGTGGCTATTGGACTTTGCTATAGTCCCACTAGTGCCAAGACATTTGCAGAGCGCATCTGCCTGCGTTGCACACTCCAACTAATTATAAGTAAGCCATTATACTAGCAAACACTCAGTGTACCTAGTGGCATCCTATACGTGGCTATTGGACCTTGCTATAGTCCCACTAGTGCCAAGACATTTGCAGAGCGCATCTGCCTGCGTTGCACACTCCAACTAATTATAAGTAAGCCATTATACTAGCAAACACTCAGTGTACCTAGTGGCATCCTATACGTGGCTATTGGACTTTGCTATAGTCCCACTAGTGCCAAGACATTTGCAGAGCGCATCTGCCTGCGTTGCACACTCCAACTAATTATAAGTAAGCCATTATACTAGCAAACACTCAGTGTACCTAGTGGCATCCTATACGTGGCTATTGGACCTTGCTATAGTCCCACTAGTGCCAAGACATTTGCAGAGCGCATCTGCCTGCGTTGCACACTCCAACTAATTATAAGTAAGCCATTATACTAGCAAACACTCAGTGTACCTAGTGGCATCCTATCTGTGGCTATTGGACTTTGCTATAGTCCCACTAGTGCCAAGACATTTGCAGAGCGCATCTGCCTGCGTTGCACACTCCAACTAATTATAAGTAAGCCATTATACTAGCAAACACTCAGTGTACCTAGTGGCATCCTATACGTGGCTATTGGACTTTGCTATAGTCCCACTAGTGCCAAGACATTTGCAGAGCGCATCTGCCTGCGTTGCACACTCCAACTAATTATAAGTAAGCCATTATACTAGCAAACACTCAGTGTACCTAGTGGCATCCTATACGTGGCTATTGGACTTTGCTATAGTCCCACTAGTGCCAAGACATTTGCAGAGCGCATCTGCCTGCGTTGCACACTCCAACTAATTTTAACTTAGCCATTATACTAGCAAACACTCAGTGTACCTAGTGGCATCCTATACGTGGCTATTGGACTTTGCTATAGTCCCACTAGTGCCAAGACATTTGCAGAGCGCATCTGCCTGCGTTGCACACTCCAACTAATTATAAGTAAGCCATTATACTAGCAAACACTCAGTGTACCTAGTGGCATCCTATACGTGGCTATTGGACTTTGCTATAGTCCCACTAGTGCCAAGACATTTGCAGAGCGCATCTGCCTGCGTTGCACACTCCAACTAATTTTAACTTAGCCATTATACTAGCAAACACTCAGTGTACCTAGTGGCATCCTATACGTGGCTATTGGACTTTGCTATAGTCCCACTAGTGCAAAGACATTTGCAGAGCACGTCTGCCTGCATTGCACACTCCAACTTTTTTAAACTAAGCAATTTTACTAGCAAACACTCAGTGTACCTAGTGGCATCCTATACGTGGCTATTGGACTTTGCTATAGTCCCACTAGTGCCAAGACATTTGCAGAGCGCATCTGCCTGCGTTGCACACTCCAACTAATTATAAGTAAGCCATTATACTAGCAAACACTCAGTGTACCTAGTGGCATCCTATACGTGGCTATTGGACCTTGCTATAGTCCCACTAGTGCCAAGACATTTGCAGAGCGCATCTGCCTGCGTTGCACACTCCAACTAATTATAAGTAAGCCATTATACTAGCAAACACTCAGTGTACCTAGTGGCATCCTATCTGTGGCTATTGGACTTTGCTATAGTCCCACTAGTGCCAAGACATTTGCAGAGCGCATCTGCCTGCGTTGCACACTCCAACTAATTATAAGTAAGCCATTATACTAGCAAACACTCAGTGTACCTAGTGGCATCCTATACGTGGCTATTGGACTTTGCTATAGTCCCACTAGTGCCAAGACATTTGCAGAGCGCATCTGCCTGCGTTGCACACTCCAACTAATTATAAGTAAGCCATTATACTAGCAAACACTCAGTGTACCTAGTGGCATCCTATACGTGGCTATTGGACTTTGCTATAGTCCCACTAGTGCCAAGACATTTGCAGAGCGCATCTGCCTGCGTTGCACACTCCAACTAATTTTAACTTAGCCATTATACTAGCAAACACTCAGTGTACCTAGTGGCATCCTATACGTGGCTATTGGACTTTGCTATAGTCCCACTAGTGCCAAGACATTTGCAGAGCGCATCTGCCTGCGTTGCACACTCCAACTAATTATAAGTAAGCCATTATACTAGCAAACACTCAGTGTACCTAGTGGCATCCTATACGTGGCTATTGGACTTTGCTATAGTCCCACTAGTGCCAAGACATTTGCAGAGCGCATCTGCCTGCGTTGCACACTCCAACTAATTTTAACTTAGCCATTATACTAGCAAACACTCAGTGTACCTAGTGGCATCCTATACGTGGCTATTGGACTTTGCTATAGTCCCACTAGTGCAAAGACATTTGCAGAGCACGTCTGCCTGCATTGCACACTCCAACTTTTTTAAACTAAGCAATTTTACTAGCAAACACTCAGTGTACCTAGTGGCATCCTATACGTGGCTATTGGACTTTGCTATAGTCCCACTAGTGCCAAGACATTTGCAGAGCGCATCTGCCTGCGTTGCACACTCCAACTAATTATAAGTAAGCCATTATACTAGCAAACACTCAGTGTACCTAGTGGCATCCTATCTGTGGCTATTGGACTTTGCTATAGTCCCACTAGTGCCAAGACATTTGCAGAGCGCATCTGCCTGCGTTGCACACTCCAACTAATTATAAGTAAGCCATTATACTAGCAAACACTCAGTGTACCTAGTGGCATCCTATACGTGGCTATTGGACCTTGCTATAGTCCCACTAGTGCCAAGACATTTGCAGAGCGCATCTGCCTGCGTTGCACACTCCAACTAATTATAAGTAAGCCATTATACTAGCAAACACTCAGTGTACCTAGTGGCATCCTATACGTGGCTATTGGACCTTGCTATAGTCCCACTAGTGCCAAGACATTTGCAGAGCGCATCTGCCTGCGTTGCACACTCCAACTAATTATAAGTAAGCCATTATTATTATTATTATTATTATTTATTATTATAGCGCCATTTATTCCATGGCGCTTTACAAGTGAAAGGGTATACGTACAACAATCATTAACAGTACATAACAGACTGGTACAGGAGGAGAGAGGACCCTGCCCGCGAGGGCTTACAGTCTACAGGGAATGGGTGATGGTACAATAGGTGAGGACAGAGCTGGTTGCGCAGTGGTCTACTGGACTGAGGGCTGTTGTAGGTTATAGGCTTGTTGGAAGAGGTGGGTCTTGAGGTTCCTCTTGAAGCTTTCCACGGTAGGGGAGAGTCTGATGTGCTGAGGTAGAGCATTCCAAAGTATGGGGGATGCACGGGAGAAATCTTGTACGCGATTGTGGGAAGAGGAGATAAGGGAGGAGCAGAGAAGGAGATCTTGTGAGGATCTGAGGTTGCGTGCAGGTAGGTACCGGGAGACTAGGTCACAGATGTAGGGAGGAGACAGGTTGTGCATGGCTTTGTATGTCATAGTTAGTGTTTTGAACTGGAGTCGTTGGGTGATGGGAAGCCAGTGAAGGGATTGGCAGAGTGGCGAGGCTGGGGAGTAGCGAGGGGAGAGGTGGATTAAGCGGGCCGCAGAGTTTAGGATAGATTGGAGGGGTGCAAGAGTGTTGGAAGGGAGGCCAGAGAGCAGGAGGTTGCAGTAGTCGAGGCGGGAGATGATGAGGGCATGCACTAATGTTTTTGCTGATTCTTGGTTAAGGAAAGCACGGATCCGGGAGATGTTTTTGAGTTGTAATCGGCATGAGGTGAAGAGGGCTTGGATGTGTGGCTTGAAGGATAGAGCAGAGTCGAGGGTCACTCCAAGGCAACGAGCTTGTGAGACTGGGGAGAGTAAGCAACCATCGAGTTTGATGGAAAGGCTTGTTGGAGGAGATGAGTGAGGAGGAGGAAAGACAATGAATTCTGTTTTGTCCATGTTAAGTTTTAGGAATCGCACAGAGAAGAAGGATGAAATAGCAGACAGACATTGTGGGATTCTGGTTAGTAGAGAGGTAATGTCAGGTCCATTATACTAGCAAACACTCAGTGTACCTAGTGGCATCCTATCTGTAGCTATTGGACTTTGCTATAGTCCCACTAGTGCCAAGACATTTGCAGAGCGCATCTGCCTGCGTTGCACACTCCAACTAATTATAAGTAAGCCATTATACTAGCAAACACTCAGTGTACCTAGTGGCATCCTATACGTGGCTATTGGACCTTGCTATAGTCCCACTAGTGCCAAGACATTTGCAGAGCGCATCTGCCTGCGTTGCACACTCCAACTAATTATAAGTAAGCCATTATACTAGCAAACACTCAGTGTACCTAGTGGCATCCTATACGTGGCTATTGGACTTTGCTATAGTCCCACTAGTGCCAAGACATTTGCAGAGCGCATCTGCCTGCGTTGCACACTCCAACTAATTATAAGTAAGCCATTATACTAGCAAACACTCAGTGTACCTAGTGGCATCCTATACGTGGCTATTGGACTTTGCTATAGTCCCACTAGTGCCAAGACATTTGCAGAGCGCATCTGCCTGCGTTGCACACTCCAACTAATTTTAACTTAGCCATTATACTAGCAAACACTCAGTGTACCTAGTGGCATCCTATACGTGGCTATTGGACTTTGCTATAGTCCCACTAGTGCCAAGACATTTGCAGAGCGCATCTGCCTGCGTTGCACACTCCAACTAATTATAAGTAAGCCATTATACTAGCAAACACTCAGTGTACCTAGTGGCATCCTATACGTGGCTATTGGACTTTGCTATAGTCCCACTAGTGCCAAGACATTTGCAGAGCGCATCTGCCTGCGTTGCACACTCCAACTAATTTTAACTTAGCCATTATACTAGCAAACACTCAGTGTACCTAGTGGCATCCTATACGTGGCTATTGGACTTTGCTATAGTCCCACTAGTGCAAAGACATTTGCAGAGCACGTCTGCCTGCATTGCACACTCCAACTTTTTTAAACTAAGCAATTTTACTAGCAAACACTCAGTGTACCTAGTGGCATCCTATACGTGGCTATTGGACTTTGCTATAGTCCCACTAGTGCCAAGACATTTGCAGAGCGCATCTGCCTGCGTTGCACACTCCAACTAATTATAAGTAAGCCATTATACTAGCAAACACTCAGTGTACCTAGTGGCATCCTATCTGTGGCTATTGGACTTTGCTATAGTCCCACTAGTGCCAAGACATTTGCAGAGCGCATCTGCCTGCGTTGCACACTCCAACTAATTATAAGTAAGCCATTATACTAGCAAACACTCAGTGTACCTAGTGGCATCCTATACGTGGCTATTGGACCTTGCTATAGTCCCACTAGTGCCAAGACATTTGCAGAGCGCATCTGCCTGCGTTGCACACTCCAACTAATTATAAGTAAGCCATTATACTAGCAAACACTCAGTGTACCTAGTGGCATCCTATACGTGGCTATTGGACCTTGCTATAGTCCCACTAGTGCCAAGACATTTGCAGAGCGCATCTGCCTGCGTTGCACACTCCAACTAATTATAAGTAAGCCATTATTATTATTATTATTATTTATTATTATAGCGCCATTTATTCCATGGCGCTTTACAAGTGAAAGGGTATACGTACAACAATCATTAACAGTACATAACAGACTGGTACAGGAGGAGAGAGGACCCTGCCCGCGAGGGCTTACAGTCTACAGGGAATGGGTGATGGTACAATAGGTGAGGACAGAGCTGGTTGCGCAGTGGTCTACTGGACTGAGGGCTGTTGTAGGTTATAGGCTTGTTGGAAGAGGTGGGTCTTGAGGTTCCTCTTGAAGCTTTCCACGGTAGGGGAGAGTCTGATGTGCTGAGGTAGAGCATTCCAAAGTATGGGGGATGCACGGGAGAAATCTTGTACGCGATTGTGGGAAGAGGAGATAAGGGAGGAGCAGAGAAGGAGATCTTGTGAGGATCTGAGGTTGCGTGCAGGTAGGTACCGGGAGACTAGGTCACAGATGTAGGGAGGAGACAGGTTGTGCATGGCTTTGTATGTCATAGTTAGTGTTTTGAACTGGAGTCGTTGGGTGATGGGAAGCCAGTGAAGGGATTGGCAGAGTGGCGAGGCTGGGGAGTAGCGAGGGGAGAGGTGGATTAAGCGGGCCGCAGAGTTTAGGATAGATTGGAGGGGTGCAAGAGTGTTGGAAGGGAGGCCAGAGAGCAGGAGGTTGCAGTAGTCGAGGCGGGAGATGATGAGGGCATGCACTAATGTTTTTGCTGATTCTTGGTTAAGGAAAGCACGGATCCGGGAGATGTTTTTGAGTTGTAATCGGCATGAGGTGAAGAGGGCTTGGATGTGTGGCTTGAAGGATAGAGCAGAGTCGAGGGTCACTCCAAGGCAACGAGCTTGTGAGACTGGGGAGAGTAAGCAACCATCGAGTTTGATGGAAAGGCTTGTTGGAGGAGATGAGTGAGGAGGAGGAAAGACAATGAATTCTGTTTTGTCCATGTTAAGTTTTAGGAATCGCACAGAGAAGAAGGATGAAATAGCAGACAGACATTGTGGGATTCTGGTTAGTAGAGAGGTAATGTCAGGTCCATTATACTAGCAAACACTCAGTGTACCTAGTGGCATCCTATCTGTAGCTATTGGACTTTGCTATAGTCCCACTAGTGCCAAGACATTTGCAGAGCGCATCTGCCTGCGTTGCACACTCCAACTAATTATAAGTAAGCCATTATACTAGCAAACACTCAGTGTACCTAGTGGCATCCTATACGTGGCTATTGGACCTTGCTATAGTCCCACTAGTGCCAAGACATTTGCAGAGCGCATCTGCCTGCGTTGCACACTCCAACTAATTATAAGTAAGCCATTATACTAGCAAACACTCAGTGTACCTAGTGGCATCCTATACGTGGCTATTGGACTTTGCTATAGTCCCACTAGTAAAAAGACATTTGCAGAGCACGTCTGCCTGCATTGCACACTCCAACTTTTTTAAACTAAGCAATTATACTAGCAAACACTCAGTGTACCTAGTGGCATCCTATACGTGGCTATTGGACTTTGCTATAGTCCCACTAGTGCCAAGACATTTGCAGAGCGCATCTGCCTGCGTTGCACACTCCAACTAATTATAAGTAAGCCATTATACTAGCAAACACTCAGTGTACCTAGTGGCATCCTATACGTGGCTATTGGACCTTGCTATAGTCCCACTAGTGCCAAGACATTTGCAGAGCGCATCTGCCTGCGTTGCACACTCCAACTAATTATAAGTAAGCCATTATACTAGCAAACACTCAGTGTACCTAGTGGCATCCTATACGTGGCTATTGGACTTTGCTATAGTCCCACTAGTGCCAAGACATTTGCAGAGCGCATCTGCCTGCGTTGCACACTCCAACTAATTATAAGTAAGCCATTATACTAGCAAACACTCAGTGTACCTAGTGGCATCCTATACGTGGCTATTGGACCTTGCTATAGTCCCACTAGTGCCAAGACATTTGCAGAGCGCATCTGCCTGCGTTGCACACTCCAACTAATTATAAGTAAGCCATTATACTAGCAAACACTCAGTGTACCTAGTGGCATCCTATACGTGGCTATTGGACTTTGCTATAGTCCCACTAGTGCCAAGACATTTGCAGAGCGCATCTGCCTGCGTTGCACACTCCAACTAATTTTAACTTAGCCATTATACTAGCAAACACTCAGTGTACCTAGTGGCATCCTATACGTGGCTATTGGACTTTGCTATAGTCCCACTAGTGCAAAGACATTTGCAGAGCACGTCTGCCTGCATTGCACACTCCAACTTTTTTAAACTAAGCAATTTTACTAGCAAACACTCAGTGTACCTAGTGGCATCCTATACGTGGCTATTGGACTTTGCTATAGTCCCACTAGTGCCAAGACATTTGCAGAGCGCATCTGCCTGCGTTGCACACTCCAACTAATTATAAGTAAGCCATTATACTAGCAAACACTCAGTGTACCTAGTGGCATCCTATCTGTGGCTATTGGACTTTGCTATAGTCCCACTAGTGCCAAGACATTTGCAGAGCGCATCTGCCTGCGTTGCACACTCCAACTAATTATAAGTAAGCCATTATACTAGCAAACACTCAGTGTACCTAGTGGCATCCTATACGTGGCTATTGGACCTTGCTATAGTCCCACTAGTGCCAAGACATTTGCAGAGCGCATCTGCCTGCGTTGCACACTCCAACTAATTATAAGTAAGCCATTATACTAGCAAACACTCAGTGTACCTAGTGGCATCCTATACGTGGCTATTGGACCTTGCTATAGTCCCACTAGTGCCAAGACATTTGCAGAGCGCATCTGCCTGCGTTGCACACTCCAACTAATTATAAGTAAGCCATTATTATTATTATTATTATTATTTATTATTATAGCGCCATTTATTCCATGGCGCTTTACAAGTGAAAGGGTATACGTACAACAATCATTAACAGTACATAACAGACTGGTACAGGAGGAGAGAGGACCCTGCCCGCGAGGGCTTACAGTCTACAGGGAATGGGTGATGGTACAATAGGTGAGGACAGAGCTGGTTGCGCAGTGGTCTACTGGACTGAGGGCTGTTGTAGGTTATAGGCTTGTTGGAAGAGGTGGGTCTTGAGGTTCCTCTTGAAGCTTTCCACGGTAGGGGAGAGTCTGATGTGCTGAGGTAGAGCATTCCAAAGTATGGGGGATGCACGGGAGAAATCTTGTACGCGATTGTGGGAAGAGGAGATAAGGGAGGAGCAGAGAAGGAGATCTTGTGAGGATCTGAGGTTGCGTGCAGGTAGGTACCGGGAGACTAGGTCACAGATGTAGGGAGGAGACAGGTTGTGCATGGCTTTGTATGTCATAGTTAGTGTTTTGAACTGGAGTCGTTGGGTGATGGGAAGCCAGTGAAGGGATTGGCAGAGTGGCGAGGCTGGGGAGTAGCGAGGGGAGAGGTGGATTAAGCGGGCCGCAGAGTTTAGGATAGATTGGAGGGGTGCAAGAGTGTTGGAAGGGAGGCCAGAGAGCAGGAGGTTGCAGTAGTCGAGGCGGGAGATGATGAGGGCATGCACTAATGTTTTTGCTGATTCTTGGTTAAGGAAAGCACGGATCCGGGAGATGTTTTTGAGTTGTAATCGGCATGAGGTGAAGAGGGCTTGGATGTGTGGCTTGAAGGATAGAGCAGAGTCGAGGGTCACTCCAAGGCAACGAGCTTGTGAGACTGGGGAGAGTAAGCAACCATCGAGTTTGATGGAAAGGCTTGTTGGAGGAGATGAGTGAGGAGGAGGAAAGACAATGAATTCTGTTTTGTCCATGTTAAGTTTTAGGAATCGCACAGAGAAGAAGGATGAAATAGCAGACAGACATTGTGGGATTCTGGTTAGTAGAGAGGTAATGTCAGGTCCATTATACTAGCAAACACTCAGTGTACCTAGTGGCATCCTATCTGTAGCTATTGGACTTTGCTATAGTCCCACTAGTGCCAAGACATTTGCAGAGCGCATCTGCCTGCGTTGCACACTCCAACTAATTATAAGTAAGCCATTATACTAGCAAACACTCAGTGTACCTAGTGGCATCCTATACGTGGCTATTGGACCTTGCTATAGTCCCACTAGTGCCAAGACATTTGCAGAGCGCATCTGCCTGCGTTGCACACTCCAACTAATTATAAGTAAGCCATTATACTAGCAAACACTCAGTGTACCTAGTGGCATCCTATACGTGGCTATTGGACTTTGCTATAGTCCCACTAGTAAAAAGACATTTGCAGAGCACGTCTGCCTGCATTGCACACTCCAACTTTTTTAAACTAAGCAATTATACTAGCAAACACTCAGTGTACCTAGTGGCATCCTATACGTGGCTATTGGACTTTGCTATAGTCCCACTAGTGCCAAGACATTTGCAGAGCGCATCTGCCTGCGTTGCACACTCCAACTAATTATAAGTAAGCCATTATACTAGCAAACACTCAGTGTACCTAGTGGCATCCTATACGTGGCTATTGGACCTTGCTATAGTCCCACTAGTGCCAAGACATTTGCAGAGCGCATCTGCCTGCGTTGCACACTCCAACTAATTATAAGTAAGCCATTATACTAGCAAACACTCAGTGTACCTAGTGGCATCCTATACGTGGCTATTGGACTTTGCTATAGTCCCACTAGTGCCAAGACATTTGCAGAGCGCATCTGCCTGCGTTGCACACTCCAACTAATTATAAGTAAGCCATTATACTAGCAAACACTCAGTGTACCTAGTGGCATCCTATACGTGGCTATTGGACCTTGCTATAGTCCCACTAGTGCCAAGACATTTGCAGAGCGCATCTGCCTGCGTTGCACACTCCAACTAATTATAAGTAAGCCATTATACTAGCAAACACTCAGTGTACCTAGTGGCATCCTATCTGTGGCTATTGGACTTTGCTATAGTCCCACTAGTGCCAAGACATTTGCAGAGCGCATCTGCCTGCGTTGCACACTCCAACTAATTATAAGTAAGCCATTATACTAGCAAACACTCAGTGTACCTAGTGGCATCCTATACGTGGCTATTGGACTTTGCTATAGTCCCACTAGTGCCAAGACATTTGCAGAGCGCATCTGCCTGCGTTGCACACTCCAACTAATTATAAGTAAGCCATTATACTAGCAAACACTCAGTGTACCTAGTGGCATCCTATACGTGGCTATTGGACTTTGCTATAGTCCCACTAGTGCCAAGACATTTGCAGAGCGCATCTGCCTGCGTTGCACACTCCAACTAATTTTAACTTAGCCATTATACTAGCAAACACTCAGTGTACCTAGTGGCATCCTATACGTGGCTATTGGACTTTGCTATAGTCCCACTAGTGCCAAGACATTTGCAGAGCGCATCTGCCTGCGTTGCACACTCCAACTAATTATAAGTAAGCCATTATACTAGCAAACACTCAGTGTACCTAGTGGCATCCTATACGTGGCTATTGGACTTTGCTATAGTCCCACTAGTGCCAAGACATTTGCAGAGCGCATCTGCCTGCGTTGCACACTCCAACTAATTTTAACTTAGCCATTATACTAGCAAACACTCAGTGTACCTAGTGGCATCCTATACGTGGCTATTGGACTTTGCTATAGTCCCACTAGTGCCAAGACATTTGCAGAGCGCATCTGCCTGCGTTGCACACTCCAACTCATTATAACTAAGTTGCATTGTCAGGGATATTTATTCTTTATTATTCTGCTGTTAATAAAGCTAGACCACCACTGCAATCTTCACCACCTCTCAATTTTTACTACCACATTTTCAGTCCACAATCTTGTCGCAATCAACATGAGTGGCAAAATGACAGATGCTGGTGGAAAGGGGAAGAGGCGTGGTGGAAAAGGCAAAAAAGGTTTTGTCTGTGGGGAAAGTGCAGCAGCACTGAATACACGTTCAGAGACAACGCTGGCAGCTGGACACGACAAAATCTCCAAGGCGTAACTGGAGAGCTCTGGCCATTTTTCTAGGTTTGAAGCCCAAAAGGAGCAAGGCTCCAGTTGCACAGTCATGGCATCGATGTTCATTTGGAGATACTCCTGTATCATCCTCTCCAGCCGTTGAGTATGTGTCAGACTTGTTGTCTCTGGTGGCCTTGCAAAAGAGGGTCTAAAAAAATTATGAAAAGATTCCATAAAATTGCTGTTACCGGCACCAGATACGGTCCTACTGGTACGGGTAGACTGTTGAAGATGACGAGACCGTCCCATGTTTGTCAAGTTACAACTGGGAGATTCCCTCCCTGCACCTGCACGGTTGTTTGGTGGAAAAGCCGAGCTAAGATCGAGTAACAGCTTCTGCTGATACTCCTGCATACGTGCGTCCCTTTCTATGGCTGGAATTATGTCACAAAATTTGGACTTGTACCGGGGATCTAATAGTGTGGCAATCCAGTAGTCATCATCACTTCTAATTTTGACAATACGACTGTCATGTTGGAGGTAGTGCAACAAAAAGGCACTCATGTGTCTTGCGCAGCCATGCGGACCAAGTCCACGCTGTGTTTGTGGCATAGAGGTGCTACCCGTTCTTTCTTCCTCTGACATCTCCCCCCAACCTCTTTCAACTGAAATTTGACCAAGGTCTCCCTCATCCGCTGAGTCTTCCATGTCCATGGACAGTTCGTCCTCCATTTCTTCATGTTCTCCTGCACCTTGCTCAACATTTCGCCTGCTACTATGCGCCCTTGTCGATCCCTGTTCCCCATGGTCCCATGCCTGCTGCGTTGGTGATGATGAACGTCTGGACCTTGGTGATGTTGTTGTCCCTTGCGCATATGAATCCTCCTGTAGTTCCTCCCCTTCATGTTGTCCCACCCCCTGACTCCGAATAGTGTTTAGCGTGTGCTCCAGCATGTAAATGACTGGAATCGTCATGCTGATAATGGCATTGTCAGAGCTAAACATATTCGTCGCCATGTCGAAACTGTGCAGAAGGGTGCATAGGTCCTTGATCTGAGACCACTCCATCAGGGTGATCTGCCCCACCTCTGCATCTCGTTGGCCCAGGCTATACGTCATGACGTATTGCACCAGGGCTCTGCGGTGCTGCCACAGTCGCTGTAACATGTGGAGAGTTGAATTCCAGCGTGTCGCCACATCGCATTTCAGGCGATGAACCGGCAGGCCGAAAGACTTCTGGAGCGATGCAAGTCGCTCTGCTGCGGCGCTTGAACGGCGGAAGTGAGCTGACAGTTTTCGTGCCCTGTTCAGAAGGCCATCTAGGCCGGGATAGTGTGTTAAAAATTGCTGGACGACAAGGTTCAACACGTGAGCCATACAAGGTACGTGTGTCACAATGCCCAGGCGAAGTGCCGCACCCAGGTTTGCAGCATTGTCGCACACGGCCTTACCAGGCTGCAGGTTGAGTGGAGACAACCATTTATTAAACTCGGACCGCAGAGCTGACCACAACTCCTCAGCTGTGTGACTCTTATTCCCAAGACATGTCAAGCTAAAGACCGCCTGATGCCGTTACGCTCTGCTGCCAGCATAGTAATGAGGCGTGCGTGATTCCTTCTGCGCAGTGAGAACGCTGGTGGCCTGACCAGGCAGGCTTGGGGCGGAGGTGGAGGACCCAGATGAGGTGGAGGATGCAGAAGCTGTGGCGGAACTTGGACAGACAGAGGATTGACACACAAGTCGTGGGGACGGCAAGACTTGTGCAGCAGACCCTTCACCATCTATCACCATAGTTACCCAGTGCCCAGTCAGCGACATGTAACGTCCCTGTCCATGCTTACTGGTCCAAGTATCGGTGGTGAAATGCACCCGTTCACACACAGAGTTTCTCAAGGAAGCGGTGATGTTGTGTGCGACATGCTGGTGTAGCACGGGCACACCTTTCTTAGAGAAGTAGTGGCGACTAGGCATCTGGTACTGGGGCACAGCGACAGACATAAGGTCTCTAAAATCCTGTGTGTCCACTAGGCGGAAAGGCAGCATTTCGGTAGCCAACAGCTTACAGAGGGATAGAGTCAACCTCTTAGCTTTGTCATGGGTCGGAGGAAGTGGCCTTTTATTTGACCACATCTGAGGGACAGAGATCTGGCTGCTGTGTGTAGACGGTGTTGAGTAGGGTGTCCCTGGAAAAATGCAGGTTTGTGAGGAAAGTGCAGGCGGAGACATGATGTTGCCTTCATCCAACGTTGGTGCTATCGATGTCTGAGAGAGCTGTACACACTCACTTGTTTCCCCTTCCAAACCAACTGACGACCTTACAAGCAAACTGCCTGTTGCGGTTACAGTGGTGGAAGTTTGGCGTGGAAAAACAGGTGTGACAGCTGTCCCCACAGTCCTAGAAGATGAAGAGCGCGCGGATGCACTGGAAGGGGCGGGCGGTGGATGGTTCGCTCTTGCAGCATTGCAGCACAGTGAGCTTCCCACCGGGACCTATGATATTTATTCATGTGACGATTCATGGAAGAAGTTGTCAAACTGCTGAGGTTTTGACCTCTACTAAGAGAATCATGACAAATTTTACATATCACATGATTTGGGCGATCTTTTTCTATGTCAAAAAAGGACCAGGCTAGGCAAGGCTTAGAGGCCATGCGACCTGTTGATCCACCCCGAATAATGCTCATAGGCAGAGTGGTGGCTGAGGATGCAGTTGTAGACGTGCTACCAGTGCTCCGACTCTGTCCAGGAAGGCGCAAGGTAACTTCGTCGTCGGTTGCATCCTCCTCCACCGCCTCTGTTGACCTCCTCGAGTGCCTGACTGGGGGTTGACAGTAGGTGGGATCTAGAACTTCATCATCAATTGTTGTGTTTGCACTCCCCTCCCCCTCAGACCGAGCCTCTTCTTGCCCTGACCGAATATTTAAGTTGTCATCCCAATCGGGTATCTGCGTCTCATCTTCATCAGTATGTTCCTCATTGTCTATAACCACAGGTGTTACAGTTTGTGACAAAGGGTCAACATTATGCTCAGAAACTTGGTCCTCACGGCCTGAATCAGAGTCACAAAGGTTCTGGGCATCACTGCAGACCATTTCCTGTTCTGTACTCACTGTAGCTTGGGAGCAGACCTCTGATTCCCAGGCTATAGTGTGACTGAACAGCTCTGCAGACTCAGCCATCTCAGTTCCACCATACTGTGCAGGGCTGATGGAGACTTCAGAGCTGGGAGAAATCAAGTGTGATTGGGATGACAACTCAGAGGACTGGTGTTTTTTGGATGCGGTACTTGAAGTGGCTGAGAGGGCACTTGTTGGACCACTTGAGATCCATTCAAGCATTTTCCTTTTTTGCCCATCATCTACCTTTCTTCCTGTTGTTCGTGTCCGTAAAAAAGGGAGCACATCGGATTGTCCACGGTAAGTAGTAGACATCTTACTTTTGCTGGTAGATGGTCTATCTTCAGCAGATGATAATGGAGCTTTGCCACTTTCCCCACAGACAAAACCTTTTTTGCCTTTTCCACCACGCCTCTTCCCCTTTCCACCAGCATCTGTCATTTTGCCACTCATGTTGATTGCGACAAGATTGTGGACTGAAAATGTGGTAGTAAAAATTGAGAGGTGGTGAAGATTGCAGTGGTGGTCTAGCTTTATTAACAGCAGAATAATAAAGAATAAATATCCCTGACAATGCAACTTAGTTATAATGAGTTGGAGTGTGCAACGCAGGCAGATGCGCTCTGCAAATGTCTTGGCACTAGTGGGACTATAGCAAAGTCCAATAGCCACGTATAGGATGCCACTAGGTACACTGAGTGTTTGCTAGTATAATGGCTAAGTTAAAATTAGTTGGAGTGTGCAACGCAGGCAGATGCGCTCTGCAAATGTCTTGGCACTAGTGGGACTATAGCAAAGTCCAATAGCCACGTATAGGATGCCACTAGGTACACTGAGTGTTTGCTAGTAAAATTGCTTAGTTTAAAAAAGTTGGAGTGTGCAATGCAGGCAGACGTGCTCTGCAAATGTCTTTGCACTAGTGGGACTATAGCAAGGTCCAATAGCCACGAATAGGATGCCACTAGGTACACTGAGTGTTTGCTAGTATAATGGCTTACTTATAATTAGTTGGAGTGTGCAACGCAGGCAGATGCGCTCTGCAAATGTCTTGGCACTAGTGGGACTATAGCAAGGTCCAATAGCCACGAATAGGATGCCACTAGGTACACTGAGTGTTTGCTAGTATATATGGCAAAATTATAGATGGAAAGGGAGAAGGGGAGGGGGGGAGAGAGGAGGCTGTAATTGACTACAAGGGTATGAGTTATGAGTGATCATAGGGATAGTGTTACATAAGTGGAAATACCTATGGAGGACCGGATGTGTAAGCGCATACCTTATACAAACCTATAGAGTGCTGATGGGTGAGAGTGTGATGTTAGATATAAGACATCCTATAGTGAATAGTGAGCCGTAATCAAGTGCAACAGGGATATTTCACGTGACTATGGGAACATGGAAGGTAAAGAAAGGGGAGAAAAAACTGTTAGACAAGGTAATCAGACATAATGTAACCAGTTGATCAGACATGACAAACATGACAAATAAAAAACAAGGAAGAATGGAACTCCATACATAGTGGAACCATATATAGTGTGAACACGAAAAAGAACCGGGCGTTAGAAAAAATGTGCACGGCCCAATGAATCAAGTCGGTTCTTCATATTCATGGTTTAAGCCCTTGGGTTCCAACGTGCCCAGAGTATATATCCAGAAAGATTCCCTTTCTTTGAGCTTCCTAATTCTATTGCCTCCTCTGCGTATGGCTGGGACATGTTCGATGACTTGGAATCTTAATTGGGCCACTGTGTGATTATGCGTCACAAAATGGTGTGGGACTGGTAATAGAATCTGCTTACAATGTATTGTTGACTTGTGCTTAGCACAAAAAAAGGGAATCTTTCTGGATATGTACTCTGGACACATTAAAACCCAAGGGCTTAAACCGTGAATATGAAGTACAGACTTGATTCATTGGGCCGTGCACCATGTCACCATGTGTGCAATTGCATTGTCCAATGGCTCACAATGGTTATGCGTTTTCATTGGATGGATAATCGAAGCCATGTTTTTTTCCTTTCTCTTGGGTTTGTTGTGTGAGTAGCCTATAGGATTAAGTTAGTTACCGCAGGCAGTGGATTTAGCTTCCTGTCTTTGGTCCAGTGGTAGATTGATTGTTTGGTCTATGAGCTGTTATGGATTTTAATCCAGGTGAATGCCCATGGGCTGCCTATAACTGTGTGAAATATGTAGTTTTACTGGGCTGGGATGAGAGAATCCATCGAAGCATGGTGTAGGGATTGTGGTTCCTGTGTGCTAAGAAGAAAGGCTAGCACCAGCCAGAAAGCCCCATTACAGCCAATAATCAACCGCTAGCCGCTGGAACTCGTTGCTCTAGATCATGTCAAACTCTCACCAAGCAGGAATAGATACATTAGCCCACCATCCCACCCAAAGAGCAACTTCTGCTGCGCAGCTGGCTTTCTAGGCAGCAGCGCTATTGTGATGTCAGCGGGGGACATTGTGACAAGCCAGTGTTCCGTCACTTCATGTTGTGCACTGTTCAAACGGAAAATACATCAACAGGCAGACTACAGAAAAGCTTACTGACAAAGGATAGAGAGGGGCTTTCTCAGAGGGCTTTTTACAGTTTGTCTATTCCCAATTAGCCGTTTAAGTATGCTTAATGAAAGTACTAATTCTTTCATAGGCCGCCCATTCTTAGTATTTGACGTTCCTTATATTGCGGTATCAGGCTTCGCAGCAGGTTGCAAAACATTCATCACCCATGACTGTCCCCAATTGGGCTCAGAAGCTAAATGTCTATCATGACCTCTCTTTTTGAAAGTCCAAGAGCAAGCAAACTCTTCCTCCAGGAGAGGGAGCCAACAGATCACTAAAGACATCATCATTGCTCAAAGAAAACACCGAAAAACAATGGAAGCTTTAATTGGAGTGGAATCTGATAGACAGCACCTGATGCCAAGTCTGCATCTTCTAACACCTGCAGTCACTGCAGCAGCTGAATCCAATGTGTCCAAAAGGGATCTATTCTATTCAATTGCAAATGATCTAGATAAGACTGAGAATAAGATACTGCACGGGACATAGCAGAGTTGGTCAAGTTGAGTGGAGATGAGTTTGCTATTTGGCACAGCTTTTGCATCAATAAAGCAAGTAAAAGGTGTGAAAGATAAAAAAAAAGGGTGAAAGTGTGAAAAGTGAATTGGCCAAATTGAGGTGCATATAAAGTTTTTGCTTTCTTTCAATTCACTAATGAGGCTCATTTGAATCAGGTGAATTGAGTTCTGCTTTTGGAAACTCGGTTAAGAAGGGGTGCACCGGTCCTGGAGGTACTGCAATACCAGGTCAATGCGTGGAGTGGACAGAGCAAGATTTTTTCCATCTCCTTGTTCTAAAAATCCATTTAATATATGGTCCCTAGAGAGGGGACGTATCAGATATTAAACTGATAAGAACAGATTTAATTTTTTTTTTTTCTGTTTATCAGTAGGACTTCAAAATAACAAAGGTGATCGCCTCCCGTTGCCTGGGAACCGTCCAGGCACAAGAGGGCTATGTGTCACCAGAAGGCGCACACACTCCCTCAAGGCCGGCAGACGTGCAATCCCAGGCACCTTCCAGTACCGACCAAGGTAGCGTCCTCCGAAACTACACTTGATCTTAGCCAAAAGGCCGAGAAGCTATAACCCGAATTGGTTACGGCCTTGAGTGGCACCCTGGCCTATACCGGACACATCTTAGGGAGAGGGAGACAAACCCACGCCTACAGAAGACATTTTGTCACCCAAGCCAAACCCTTGAAAAGGCTGTTTTGCAGAGCAAAAACAAGGAGAATGGTACTTTTTGCAGCCGCCGCCCACTGCAATGAATCTGAATAACTCCTCCTTTTGGGCACAAGCACCTCCCCTCCCCCTTGCAGTCTTTCCAATTCATGATACAAAAAGACGGACGGACAGGACAGGACAGGACCATCTGCCTGACTTTCCGTCACTGCCACCCTTTGCCATCCTTGCCCGTAGAAAGCCCTTTCATCATCCCCAAACCCTAATCTTTTCCCTTCCCTTCCCAGCTGCGTCTCACTCCCTTTCATTAGGAAGTGAGCGCAGCCTTTTCTCCGTTCTGCACATGCGCGACGTTAAACACAAATGCGCAGGCGTGCGTTCCATTAGCCTCACTGCATTCCACTCCCATACAGGAAGTGGGCACAGCTATTACTACGGTCGCACATAAAAGAACCCACGGCCACCACTGCACATAGCTGACTCCACCACAGGACACCCACTTCTACACCAACGCAGGTAAGACAGGATCGGCACCTCTATGCTCCCGTTACAATCAGGCTCAGTCACCATGTGATAACGCTCTCAACTCTTTAGTTGCAGGCTCCCCTTGCTTCACTTCCACTGGCTGTGCTGCCATTTCCTCTCCCACCTGGAAGTTATACTTTATTCCACTATTTTCCTGTTTCTCTCTTCCCCCTTTTCCCATAACCTACTTTTATCTGCATTTGTGGGGTATCTATATGCTATTTACATCATAGTTTTATTCATTAATATGGAAGGGAAGAGTGCCCATGAGAGTGTTGAACTGCGGAGAGCAAAAGATTAAGCTGCTCCGATTTGCCACCATTGATAAGCTGTTCTCAGTAGATACACATGCTATCCAAACAGCAGCATCCACCATTGCTTCAGCCCACCCATTCAGTGACAGCTCACCAAGTCAGCCAGAGGAGTGGTGTAAGGAATTACACGTAGGCACTGACTCCACACCTTCACATCACAAGAAGGGGGTCTACAGGCTAGTGCAAGAATACGAGCAAGTCTTCAGCAAACATCCGCTAGACTTTTGAAAAATAAAAGGGGTCAAACACTACATCCCCACAAGTGCACACCCACCCATCAAAGAGAGATATAAGCCAAATCTACCTGCACATTACCAGTGTACCAAGGACATGTTGAGCAACATGAAGGAGGCTGGGGTTATCCGTGACAGTTGTAGCCTCTGGGCAGCTCCGTTGGTCCTGTTAAAGAAGAAGGACAGCACCACTCCCCTGTATTGAGGAATAGCTAGCTGCATTGACAACTGCAAATTATTTTTCTACCCTTGATCTCACTAGTCACTATTGGCAAGTGTCCGTTGCTGAGGCAGACCGGAAGAAGACCGCCTTTGCCACCCCGATGGGTCTCTGCGAGTTCAAAAGCATGCCCTTCGAGCTGTGCAATTTGCCAGGAACCTTCCAGAGGCTGATGGAATGCTGCTTGGGACACCGAAACTTTGAAACGGTACTGCTATACCTTTATGATGTTATTGTTTATTCTAACGCAAACAAGATTTTAGGGTGTATAAAAAGGGAGATTAGATCCGATGATCCCAACGTATTGTTACCCCTCTATAAATCACTTGTAAGGCCACATCTGGAATATGGGGTAAAGTCCTGAGCAGGTTGATAACCATTGGTTTGAGCATGGTAGGGTGTAGTACGCATCTTCCTGCATCGGTAAAAGCTGCAGAAGTCCTTGAAGATTTCCGCTTCAAAGGCAGTGCCTTGATCTGTGAGGACTCTCTCTGAGTAGCCATGAGGTCTGCATAAGTGTGCTTGGAAGACCTTCGCTGCAGTATGGGCCATTAGATCTTTGACTTGTACCACAACCATAAATCTCGAGTAGTTGTCTACCATCGTAAGTGCATACGTGAGCTCACCTCGATATTCTGCAACAAAACTCCCTTTTTCGATTTCAGTTTCAGCAAACACTCCTCTTCCTGTAGAAAATATTTATCATTACCCAAGACAGTCATTCTAATGCATGACAATATTAAGGCAATTTAGTTAAAACTTGTTTTAACTCACCTTTAAGGGGATTGATGTATTTCATGGTCAATCCAGGTTTGTCAGTGATGGCACTGACATAATGTATGGCGTCTTTTTCGGGCGTTATCCTTTGCCTTTTCATTGTGAAAATCCAGTTGCCTATATCAAAGCAAATTCTACTACTTGTAAAGTATGCAGAAAATGAAATGTAGAACATATAACATCAACTGCTTAGGAACGCATCATAGGTTAGTACTTAAAAGGATATTGTCATGTTCTAGTCATAATGCAAGCTGGACATTTTTCATGTTACCCTGTAATCGCCGGCCTGTTCTAATGCTCACAAGCCAAGATATAGGCTCAGCTGCTAAGGCTTCCCTCTGCCTTCTGAATGAAAATTGAATATGTCTGGCTCACTGTGTATATAGCAGGTGCTCAGAAAAAATAAGAGTTAATTCAATAGAAATAGCTCTGGCACACTATAGTGATCAATAACGTAAGAAAAGAACTCTTAGAATGCTGAAAATTCTTTATTTGTGCAAAAGGATAATTCATCCAACGTTTCGAACTTGTTTTTAGGTCTTTATCAAGGATAAAGTTATCTAAGATCATAAAGGGTTACAAAACCATATAAACACGTAATTAGTACATAGTACAACATAACAGTACAATATATTGCTACTTGAGAGTACAATGGGTCAAATGACCATGATGCACATACAAAAAAATTTTCCAAAGCCATAGTGAAAACATTTGTACTGAGGAAAGAAAATTTCCACATGACCTATCTGGAGAAACATTCTGGATCAAACAACCAAAAATAGTCAAGCAGGTAAATACACACCTATATGGATAACAGGATGATATGTGTTCAATTGTATAGCGTCATTGCCATTAAGGTACAAATGGAAAACTTGCAATCCTATATAGTGAAGGAAATGAACACATATCATATCAAAGAACACAGGAACATGGGTGTGAGAAAAACCTCAATGTTTATACTTTGTTCTTTATAATGGTGTGAACATGTATATGTCTCAGTACCTTATGAACTTGAGAATTCTAGTGAGTAGATGATGAAAGCCTATTCCAGAACTGGAATCGGTAAATAATTGTAGGTGGAATCTAAATGAAAAGATGGTACAAGTGTTATCATGACACGTGGGCTATAACACAATGGACCGTGTGACAAAGAAGAAAGGAGAGAAAGAAGAGGAAGAAAATGGAACTACCTGTAACATTACGTGATAGTCACTGGTAAGTATCACTTGACAATTCAGGTGAAAAAGGATTCCTTTATTAAAGGGTTCTCAGTCGCCTCAGGATCATGAAATACTAGGGTAAATGGTATGAGAATGGGTAAGAAGCACCACTAAAGGAAATATGAGATGCAGGACATATATCTATAAACCCCTGAACTACATGATAGAAATAAAAAGAAGAAAAAAGAAAAAAAAGAAGAAAGAAGAAGAACACATAGAATGCGGAAAGAGAATGGGTACAACTACCTGAGTTACTGCAGGGAGGCCCCTGGTAGGTATTGTGAGGGTTAGTGGAATTCCTTCACTGAAGGGTTCTCAGTTGCCTCAGGTTCGTGAAAAATGCTATAGACAAATAATGCCCGGAGAAAAGGGGTTCATATACAGCGAATAATGGTAATACAAGGTACATGTGTCCCATGTAATAGTATAAATATATATATATTGTACTAAGCTCTACACCAGAAATAGAAAGTAGTCCCTCTGCCTTCTGTCTAGGTGCCCTGAGTTATGTCCTGTAAACTGTCACAGTGACCTAGACACACATGTGTAGTAGGGGAATATCCCTGCTGAGATGCCAGTGCTAGAGCACTCGTTTGCTGTGGAGTTGAACGCTATGTGAGCAGTTCTTACCTTCAATGAGCAGAAGTCTCTTTTTTCAGATTTCAATATCTCTGTGGGTATCTGGCAGAAATATGGAATACTCTTTACTGCTAAGACCCTGTACACCACTCCCACTAAAGGGGGCTTTACACGCTGCGACATCGCTAATGCGGAGTCGTTGGGGTCACGGAATTTGTGACGCACATCCGGCCGCATTAGCGATGTTGCTGCGTGTGATACCGATGAGCGATTTTGCATCGTTGCAAAAACGTGCAAAATCGCTCATCGGTGACATGGGTCTCCATTCTCGATTATCGTTACTGCAGCAGTAACGATGTAGTTCGTCACTCCTGCGGTAGCACACATCGCTCCGTGTGACACCGCAGAAACTAGGAACCTCTCCTTACCTGCCTCCCAGCCGCTATGAGGAAGGAAGGAGGTGGGCGGGATGTTCCGGCCACTCATCTCCGCCCCTCCGCTGCTATTGGGCGGTCGCTCAGTGACGTCGCTGTGACGCCGCACGGACCGCCCCCTTAGAAAGGAGGCGGTTCGCCGGACACAGCGACGTCGCCGGGCAGGTAAGTATGTGTGACGGGTCTGGTCGGTGTTTGTGCGGCATGGGCAGCGATTTGCCCGTGTCGCGCAACAGATGGGGGCGGGTACCCACACTAGCGATATCGGGACCGATATCGCAGTGTGTAAAGTAGCCTTTAGTCACATGACCAAGACTGTATCTGTGTCCCTACAACACACTTGAGACAAATGTGTGTGTGAGCCTGCATTGTGGGGTATATATAATATATTATAGAGCTGGGAAGGATCATTCTAAGCAGTGAGCTGTTCCAGTATTTGTAGGAAAATACCCAGTAGAAGCATCAAACACAGCACCAATACCTCCCATCAGTATTCCACCACAGTGCCATGTAACCCATGCCCTACACTCCCATCTACACCAATACTATACAGGCACAAACTAGTATATCTGACTAAAAGCCCCCAAAATATGAAGAACGGCCTATAGTTGAGTGTGGATATAAAATCTATGTGAGCAGAGCTAGAATAGAAATCACTGATCGCATTGAAGTCATTCTGACCATAAATCACCATGATATCAAGGTGAGGAGTTGTGTGTTACTGCTGGGAGGAAAGGGTTAACAGTGGAATATTAAGGTGCATTTCTGTGTGCAGTGTTACTAGTCAATGTAACAATTCAGTATGAGCTGCTCTTGGTGCCGGGGGAGGGAGATGCTCTCCTGAGCAAGATAGATGGGGAATGAACATGATATCTATATAGTGTAAGGCAGGGGGTCTCAAACCAGGTGATCATGTCTGATCAACTGGTTACATTATGTCTGATTACCTTGTCTAACAGTTTTTTCTCCCCTTTCTTTACCTTCCAGGTTCCCATAGTCACGTGAAATATCCCTGTTGCACTTGATTACGGCTCACTATTCACTATAGGATGTCTTATATCTAACATCACACTCTCACCCATCAGCACTCTATAGGTTTGTATAAGG
Source organism: Anomaloglossus baeobatrachus (assembly GCF_048569485.1). Lineage (NCBI taxonomy): Eukaryota > Metazoa > Chordata > Amphibia > Anura > Aromobatidae > Anomaloglossus > Anomaloglossus baeobatrachus. The sequence continues at coordinate 306,110 of NW_027441928.1, read as the reverse complement.
TATGCGCTTACACATCCGGTCCTCCATAGGTATTTCCACTTATGTAACACTATCCCTATGATCACTCATAACTCATACCCTTGTAGTCAATTACAGCCTCCTCTCTCCCCCCTCCCCTTCTCCCTTTCCATCTATAATTTTGCCAGTACAATATTAGTTTACATTAGGCACACACTCACATATTCCTTTCCTTAGTGATTTATTGTAATTCACATTCACATACAATTCTCTATGCCTGCCCCATTACTACATTCATACCTACTTGACCCTATCCTGATACCCCTTGTCTCACCTTGTTGGTCCCTACACCTGTTATCATGTCCTTTCCTGTGTCTGTCTTGTCACACAACACATTTTAGCATATAACTTGTGCTCCTTATTACCTGTCCTGCCTATTAGAATTATGTCCATTATGTCCATGCATGGCCCAATGAATCAAGTCTGTACTTCATATTCATGGTTTAAGCCTTTGGGTTCCAATGTGCCCAGAGTATATATCCAGAAAGATTCCCTTTCTTTGAGCTTCCTAATTCTATTGCCTCCTCTGCGTATGGCTTGGACATGTCCGATGACTTGGAATCTTAATTGGATCACTGTGTGATTATGCGTCACAAAATGGTGTGGGACTGGTAATAGAATCTGCTTACAATGTATTGTTGACTTGTGTTTAGCTCAAAGAAAGAGAATCTTTCTGGATATGTACTCTGGGCACATTAGAACCCAAGGGCTTAAACCGTGAATATGAAGTAAAGACTTGATTCATTGGGCCGTGCACCATGTCACCAAGTGTCCAATTGCATTGTCCAATGGCTCACAATGGTTATGCGTTTTCATTGGATGGATAATCGAAGCCATGTTTTTTTCCTTTCTGTTGGGTTTGTTGTGTGAGTAGCCTATAGGATTAAGTTGGTTACCGCAGGCAGTGGATTTAACTTCCTGTCTTTGGTCCAGTGGTAGATGGATTGTCTGGTCTATGAGCTGTTATTGGTTTGAATGCAGGTGAATGCCCATGGGCTGCTTATGACTGTGTAAAATAGTATTGATTCATGATGGATTTCAGACTACATGTAGATATCTTCAGTCTTTCTATCCACATCATTTAAATGAACATTATCCATGCAGCTTGAAATTCATCCAATAAGAGAAGCAACCTTGTACAACCAATCTGATAAGGGCACAGTATATCCTAAGGGAAGGTTATGGCTATAAAAGGGGACTTCTTGGAGTCACCAGGTTGTTGATGGATGTTGCATGATCTAGTCTAAGCTCTTAGGAGCTGGCTAGGGGATCAGAACCAGGATGCCTTGTGGACTCGGTCTAGGGACTTTGGCTTCAACTTTGTGCTTGGTACAGATCCGCTCACCGGTTCAGTTCCCCTCGGGTCACCGCCCGTCCCCGGTCCTACGGTTCAGCTGACTTGTACCACCTCCTGCAGACGGCCACCACCGTCTGCCGACCTTGCTGACAGTGCCTGGGCTCCTACCCAGACACTAACAGTTTCTGTCCTCTCACTTTCCACTACAAAACTAAACTAACTGCTTTTTCCCGCCTCCAGGCCTGTGAACTCCTCGGTGGGTGGGGCCAACCGCCTGGCTCCGCCCCACCTGGTGTGGACATCAGACCCTGGAGGAGGCAACAAGGATTTTGTGTGACTGATGTAGACTATCCAGGGGAGGGGGTGTGTGTGATTTTGTGTTTGTGACTACCTGGCTAGTCCAGGGCGTCACACATGCTATGCACTTGGAAGAAAGCTGTGAGAATTTAGACTTTATTCTCAAGAAACTTAACTACAAGGAGCATGGATGGTCAATATGTGGTGGTCTAAAAATGTTCTCATTGCTTCTTGGGCAGCAAGGAGGATATATTAAATACCCATGCTGTTCTGCCTCATGGCAGCCTGCTAATAGTCATTCATTGAAATTTCTGTTACAACCCCTAGAGGTCATTGTTATTCTTTTGAATTGCTGAGTTTCCCTTTAAGCTAAATGTATTCTGGGTAAGGAATGCCTCCCTGAGCTGAGAAGAAGCCTGCAGCCATTTTCTCTTTGGATTTGTCAGGAAAGGACATGCCGACTTACCTCTCTGTACATTCACCCCTGCCTAGTGTAATCCGGTGAGCAAAGCAAATTACATGTGTTAGTGATAGAATCCTAGATGGAAGAGTGTAGTAAATGCATTGTACATTGTACTTCTACACCTTTAGTGTCATCCCTGTCTTGTTTGTCTAGATAGGATTTCTATGTATTGCAGATGCAGTGACCTTTCACCTACATTCTCGTAAGAACTGCATCTCATGTACTGTTATGCTATGTTAACTCTGTATTAACACTGTACTGACTGTAATCATTTTCTTGTTATAGTTTTTACCCGTATAAAACAGTATCTTGGATATACCGTATTCTGTCTTCAACTGCATCTTGGATATTCCTATATTCACTGTATATTCCATGTATACTGCAATCAAGTTCACGTTACCAGCTAATAAATCAAGGCTATTGAACTCCACAGTCTGTTTATTTGAAATGTGAACTAGGGTTTAGCTGTATGCTAGAGATTCACAGCATTACGTAAAAGAAGGCAGAACACATGCTTTTTGTGTGAATTGGAAAGCCAGGTTAGGACTCTTCACTGGAGCAAAAAAAATTGGCCAACAAGAACATCTTTGTAACCGGGACTCAAGAACATTGTTGCATAAAGCTTAGTTGATCCCACCTAAAGTTCTCTTGCCACCACTCCACTGTAAGCTTGGACTGATGAAGCTGTTTGTGAAAGCGCTACTGAAAGAAGGAGAGATGTTTAAGTACCTGTGTACCAAGTTTCAGGGACTGTCAGAATCAAGTCTGAAGGAAGGTGTGATGCCCTGACAAAACCAGGTAGTTACAGATAGGCCCCCGCACAACACCTTTCCTCACTTAGGAAACACACAGCCGACCTGAAACCCTAGTCACCTAGGACCCTGAAGCCAGGACCGAAACCAGCGGCCTAGCTAATTAAATGATTGAGGGCAGGATTATAGGTCCTATCCCACCTAAAGTCCCTCAAAGAAGACAACAGCCCACTGATAGGGATAAGGCCACCGCCAGGGCCCTTAGATCCCACGGGCCAGCGCCTGCGGGCACGGCTCCTTAGGCCATATCCAGCCGGGAGCGGACTCCTGAGTTCCAGACCAGGCAGTCCACCATACACAAAAACAAGTGCAGAGTAAAGGACAGCGACCACCAGCCTGGGTGGGGGACCTGAATGCAACCGGCCGGGGCGGCAGGCCACCAGCACCTTTGGTTTACCGAAAGACTCGTGTGATTCATTTACTGTGAGTAACCAAACATCCCCCTGCTTGCTCAGGCGCGCCGGCCCTTGCCATCACCATACCCTGCACAAAGACACTGGGCCCCGGGGCAATCATCCCTACACACGGAGGGGTTAACATCCAGCTGCCACTACATCTCTCCCGGGTATCCCATAACGGCAGCGGTGGTGTCCCACCTCACCACACACCGTTGGTGGCGTCACAAACTTAATACGGCCTAGCCCATACATCTACATTCCTCCTTTTATTCGACATGTCCGCGAGACCCCCGGGTCGAGCCACTCTCTTAGAAGGTCTGGATCCGACCAACGGCGGCTGCTGGCACAGGGGCAGCACAAAAGCATTTTTGTGGGTTCGGATATTCAGAAACCCATGAATGAAGGATGACGTGTTTTAAACAATAATGAAAACTGTTGAAAAAAGGGCTTGGGACTCTTTGAAAGAAGCAATAAATACGTTTCTAGGTAACAACAAAGAATCAAAATTTAAGTCCATCGTGGAGAACATGCTGAAACGTTTCAAAGCCTTGGGTTGTCTAATGAATTTGAAGTTACATTTTTTACATTCCTATTTGGACTACTTGTCTGAAAACCTTGGTGCTGGTGGGAAGAACAAGAAGGTTTTCATCGGAATATCAAGGAGATGGAACGACGATACCAAAGTAAATGAAACGTGAACATGATTGCCGGATGCTTCACAGAGAAGATCCACAGGCCTTCTATAAGAGAAAAGGGGGATCTAGAGAAAAGGAAAAAGTGCAAGAATAAATTTCTAATAAAGTTGCAGAATGACTGTACAATAAATAAATGTATTTTATATATAAAATTGTGAATATTTTTGGTTACAATAAGTATTTTTCTTGTTCATGTCACTTGTATGTAACTTCACACATGGATTGTACAAAATCAATATTTGATGGTTAAAAAAAAATATTTATTTTTTTTTTTAAATCAGGACATTAGAAAACATAATAATCAGTCACTGGATTTGAAGTTTCATAAACCAAAATTTTACATAGCTGTGTAATTTGTCGGGCACCCACCGACAATAGAATAGCGCCAGATTTAGGAAGCTGGCTGAGGTCTGCAAAGTCTGTAGCCAGGTGACAAAATTGTCCAACCTGGGTTTCTTCCTTAAGTAGTCTCTGGTATGATGATATGGTATAATCCTGGCAGCCGGAGTCGAAATCCCTAGATTGCGGTTATGATCTCCAATCGGAATTGGAGCCCCTAGATTGAAGCCATGTAGCCAAGTGATCCTCTAGTTGAAGCCAAAGTCCCTAGACCGAGTCCACAAGGCATCCTGGTTCTGATCCCCTAGCCAGCTCCTAAGAGCTTAGACTAGATCATGCAACATCCATCAACAACCTGGTGACTCCAAGAAGTCCCCTTTTATAGCCATAACCTTCCCTTAGGATATACTGTGCCCTTATCAGATTGGTTGTACAAGGTTGCTTCTCTTATTGGATGAATTTCAAGCTGCATGGATAATGTTCATTTAAATGATGTGGATAGAAAGACTGAAGATATCTACATGTAGTCTGAAATCCATCATGAATCAATACTATTTTACACAGTCATAAGCAGCCCATGGGCATTCACCTGCATTCAAACCAATAACAGCTCATAGACCAGACAATCCATCTACCACTGGACCAAAGACAGGAAGTTAAATCCACTGCCTGCGGTAACCAACTTAATCCTATAGGCTACTCACACAACAAACCCAACAGAAAGGAAAAAAACATGGCTTCGATTATCCATCCAATGAAAACGCATAACCATTGTGAGCCATTGGACAATGCAATTGGACACTTGGTGACATGGTGCACGGCCCAATGAATCAAGTCTTTACTTCATATTCACGGTTTAAGCCCTTGGGTTCTAATGTGCCCAGAGTACATATCCAGAAAGATTCTCTTTCTTTGAGCTAAACACAAGTCAACAATACATTGTAAGCAGATTCTATTACCAGTCCCACACCATTTTGTGACGCATAATCACACAGTGATCCAATTAAGATTCCAAGTCATCGGACATGTCCAAGCCATACGCAGAGGAGGCAATAGAATTAGGAAGCTCAAAGAAAGGGAATCTTTCTGGATATATACTCTGGGCACATTGGAACCCAAAGGCTTAAACCATGAATATGAAGTACAGACTTGATTCATTGGGCCATGCATGGACATAATGGACATAATTCTAATAGGCAGGACAGGTAATAAGGAGCACAAGTTATATGCTAAAATGTGTTGTGTGACAAGACAGACACAGGAAAGGACATGATAACAGGTGTAGGGACCAACAAGGTGAGACAAGGGGTATCAGGATAGGGTCAAGTAGGTATGAATGTAGTAATGGGGCAGGCATAGAGAATTGTATGTGAATGTGAATTACAATAAATCACTAAGGAAAGGAATATGTGAGTGTGTGCCTAATGTAAACTAATATTGTACTGGCAAAATTATAGATGGAAAGGGAGAAGGGGAGGGGGGAGAGAGGAGGCTGTAATTGACTACAAGGGTATGAGTTATGAGTGATCATAGGGATAGTGTTACATAAGTGGAAATACCTATGGAGGACCGGATGTGTAAGCGCATACCTTATACAAACCTATAGAGTGCTGATGGGTGAGAGTGTGATGTTAGATATAAGACATCCTATAGTGAATAGTGAGCCGTAATCAAGTGCAACAGGGATATTTCACGTGACTATGGGAACCTGGAAGGTAAAGAAAGGGGAGAAAAAACTGTTAGACAAGGTAATCAGACATAATGTAACCAGTTGATCAGACATGATCACCT